>NC_066239.1:15893985-16197016 GCF_024542735.1 Bombus huntii
GTATGATACAGCTTTTGCGAAGGATTTAGAAAAGCCACAATCACAGACACGCGTTTTGTTCTCCCTTTTCCTTTCTTCCACGCTCTTTCTTTCTTTTGTTTTTTCATATTTTTCCGAGGAAAACGCTCATAATGACGTACACATACTCACACACGCACACATACACACGCGCGTGCACACGAGTAGTAACGATCGGTATACGGGTAAATATATATTCACAGTTCTCCCGATACGGTTCCAATTAAGTGTCTCTCTCACTTTGTCCTTCCTTCTTTTTTCTTGTCTTTTGCTTTTCTTTTTTTCTCTCCCTTTTGTATTTTTTTACACTGACTAGGCGATAACGTTACAACGACAGTAATGTTGTGTTACAATTAGTTTACGGGTGTATAGTTTTACGCATATCGATATAATGTGTAGACGTAATTCTTTTACACTCGATTTGTCAAACTACCAGAGCTCTTATGTTACATGATGATTATATCGTGAGACGACGCACCATTTATCTTTTTCGACGTTGATAGGTGATTACAGTCGGTTCCTTCACTTTCTTTTCCACGTTCACGCCAAATTCTCCCACAGTTTCTTTTCTATCTTTTTTCTTCTCCTTTCGTTTAACGATTACAATAATAACTGTCGTCGGTTGGTCAAAATATACATATACAGCGTATCGTACAAAACGAATCGTAGTGTAACAGTCATGCGGCATGTCGTCGTCGTTAGATATTGTCTAAGCGAACTAAACAACTAAACGGTATTTTCATACATATTTACATCCGAGGAAGGTACACTGATCGTTAATCATCGTCGATTAATCAGACTAGTTTAGAAACTCGTCGATACGAATCGGCTGAAGTGATGAAAAGGCAATCCTATTGTCTCCTCTCTTTTCAACCCTTTCACGGATAAAATCTTTTTTTTTTTTTAATTAATCGAACATATACAAAATTTCTCTTATCAGTAAGTTTCTCTTATAAGTAACGACTACGATATTTTTTTTCCCTTTGAAGTAACGTTCAGATGAATTTATCAAAATTCGTGTATACATTTTTTTTTCATATCTTAACTTCATTTTTACTATACTTTTCTTTCTTGCGCGAAAGGGTCGAGAACACTCCAATGCACAGCAGAGTACGATTTCCACGACGATTTGCGAAGTTAGGAAGAGAGTTATACGGCCCGCCGTTGACCCTTTACGTTTCACACATACGCAAATAACACCGTCGATTCAAGTATGTATCACTTGGTGTCAATTTAACCCCGGGACACAGCCGATGATAAATTGTTTCGAGTTCTTGTATACACTTGATCGCAATGTCGGAAACGCGTTCTCGTCTTTCCTTCTTCAGACAATTTCGCGCATTATCGTGAATGCTCGATCAATTAAACGTTTATTATTGAATACACGTTTCGTAGAAAATGTTTACAACGATCCCGTAAAAACGTAGAGCACGGTTATAGCGTGAAAGTCTGATTGGACGTTTGAATCGCGTGCGAATACGAATACGATGGAATTTTCAACGGTAACACAAGCGAAACGAGTTGCACCAAACGCATTGTAAATTCGCGATAAAATAGGCAAATTGCTTTCGATACTGGTGTACGGCGATGTTTGACGAATCTTCCGGTTGTTTCTCATTCGATGCACGATACGCCAAGCTTATAAAACGGCATGTAGATTTCTCTTGGTCGCTCGCGTGTCGCGGTGAATACTAATCCAGTTTGCAACGACACATTTGGCACACCGCTCCCCGTGATTTACCTATTGGAATTGCAAACCGAAATAGTATACACGAAAAATACATCCACGCCTCGCTCTAGATTGGCTACGATGATAAATGTGTTTCTGAACCCGGTATAATTTGTCTCTTTTCAGCCGTGACTGATTCTGTTACCTGCTTTTTTTTTCTAAAAGTTTATGAATGTTATTGCGTGATATTATGCATGCCGTAGATAGAAGAATTTTCGAAGTTATGGTGTCATATATTATTTGGTGTGATCGAAGGATAAATAGTTGCAGTAGATGAATGGTCGAACGATAAGTGGTTACAGACGTTTATAGTCAGACATTTGAAGTTTGTAGGATCATATCATTAGTATTCGTGTAATGTAGTTGTCGATATATATTGACAATTGCAGTATTTCGTTTAATGTAAGTTACTTAGTCGTCGAGTTAAGATTCCTTTGGTATGTCTGATTGGTTTAACTTATTTTGATTTATTAAGAAAGTTATATTAAAGGAAATATAAGATACGAATATAAATAACCGAGATAGGTTGTAAGAAAGGTTTGTGCATATAATTAACATGTTTGACAACACAATCTCTTAAATAAATTAATAATAATATAATCTTTCAATTGTCGAAAAGTCATATAAATTGAAACTAACTTGAAGATATTTCCTAGATTTTCGTCGGAATGAAATAAAGCTTGTCAATGTCTTTTTACTCCAAACTCGTAATAACATTTCTTTCAACGTTACTCATAAACGTCGAGAGAAAATTCATCGCGAATTACGTGATGCATACCGATGCAAATTACGTTTCTAGACCACGTTCACGTCTTTTTATTATGATTATGGAAGTTGTAAATTGAAATCTTGCTCGTTCATAAATAGCCATACATTTCAGGCAAACGTATACAGCAAAAATATCAAGATTAAATTGCTGTACGCTTCCATTACCTGAAATTTTCGAATACGTTGATTATTGGTTCTCAGCTTGTTTACGGTCTCAAATAAATTTTCTTTCAACTAAAATATCTTGGATATCGCTGTATGCATATAAAGGATAATATAGAAACAATTTAGAAATAAACAGAATTCGTTTTTCCAATTTACTAATCTCTAATAATCAGCCTTTTTGGTCTTTTTGATCCTAAGAAAAATGAAGTATAAGAATCGTATTATAGAAGCGATTCTTTTGAAAAATACTTAGTTTTACTGTTATTATAAAAATGAACATTGCTTGGTATATTTTTTAAAAGTCATGGTTGGAAGTTGTACGTGTTTTGATGAATGACGAGATATGTATCTTTTTGTTGAGCAAAAATAATTCATCGATTTTGCACACGTCCTAACATGCACGATAATGAAATAGAAGTTGGAGTTATAAGTTCCAAATTGCAAATTTGAAATTAATCGTCAATTAACGCGGTATGAAATTGCACACACCCCCCGGGTACAGTTAATGCATTATCGATCTCATGCGTCGCATCATCTGATACACTGTTCTTTATGTCAGATACACGTAATAAGATCAAACCTGTAATTAGCTTTTGGTTATCGTAACAAAAGTAATAATCAAAAATATTTTGCAATCGTAGTTTACGTGGTTTAATATTTTATTTCCGAATATATTCTCTAAGATAGTTCTCTAAGATAGTAATTTATTATTTGTTATTTTCCGCATAATAATTTCTATGAGAAGAAATCATTTTAAGCAGCTAATTTAATGAGATTCAAAGTTACGAGCGGTTAGAAAACAATTTTCAGAATATACACAGTATAAATAATAAACTACTTAGATAAATGTTTTTTAGTTTGAAGGCAATGAAATATAAAATTATAAAACCACTGGTATTCTATTTAGTTATTTTTTATGTTTAAATAGTTTTGATTAATTATAAATCATCTTTAATTTCCTGCTATAGATCTATTGAAATGAATTTTCAGGAAGACACAAACGTAGAAAAACGATCGTTAAAATCTGTCTCGCGTTCGTTATTCCCTGTTGTGCACGACGACAGAGTAATAGTCAACTGGCTATGGTTCCCGCAGCTTGCCAACACTATTTGTGATTATTTTTCAGGCCGTGACAAAAGACAAATATGTACATATTTCTTTAGCGATATCTTCATTTCTCGGGGAATAAATGACGTGGCGAGCGTGATGTAGCTATGGTCGTTAAAGCAAGACGAGTACTATCCTTCTCTTTATGGACAGACGTCTTCTCATTTCCCTACGTTCTTTTTTTCCCATCTTTATCTACGCTCCCTTTGTACGATGTAAAACACATTTTCGAATCTTTTTCGTTCCCAGTTCACTTTTAATCTGGGTCGCTTACCCTTCGTTCTAACTTCTTTTAATAAAAAAGAAAAAAGTAGACGGTATGAAAAAAAGGGTTGAGAAATAAAAAATATCGGAAAAAAAAGCAGAATATTTCGATAGCGAATCGAATAGAAATAGGTTACACGCAGGCATGAATCACTGTCAAAATTTCTCTCCTCCGTGCAGATCCGTATTTTCGTTTCTATTTTCGCTAAATGGTTCTTCGCGTCAGCTGATCGTGCGCACACGTTGCACGCTGAACGA
The DNA here is from genome assembly GCF_024542735.1 of Bombus huntii. Classification (NCBI taxonomy): domain Eukaryota; kingdom Metazoa; phylum Arthropoda; class Insecta; order Hymenoptera; family Apidae; genus Bombus; species Bombus huntii. The sequence continues at coordinate 15,898,295 of NC_066239.1, forward strand.
TGTGGAAGCTTCTACGACCGTTTACGAAAATAAGTAGTAGACGGTTAGTGTCGCGTTAACGAGAAACGATCAATAAGGTCGGGCTCGGGTATTATCTTTGTTTATCCAAGCAACTGTCCTTTCGTATATTTTCCTTTTTCCTTTCGCCGGTTTCCCGTCCGAGCTTTTCCTTCGGTATTTATCGCCGGCAGAAATAAACGTTATTTTTAGTGTCACCGGCACGACCATGGAAATAACAATACCGAGCCACGAACGCTTTCAATATAATCTACACCGGTTGCTGGTTTCCCGTATAACCTGGAAATTACACGGGCACAAAAGTTTAGATGCATTTGTATGATACACGGTAGTTTATATAATTGTGACCCGACCATTTCTCCGCCACTGTCGTGGCAATGATTAAAACGTTCGCATTCATAATTCAGACCGGCAAAATCCTATGAATTTTTATTCCAACGCTTGTGAATCGTGGCGAATACTGCGAGAACTGACCATCGCGTCGTTAAATGAAGAAGTCCGAGATATATATCCTCTCCTTTGGGCAGAGACGTCTTTTCATGGTCGCCTGCTTCTTCTGATTCTTCTTTTGCAACGGCTCTTTCTTTCTGTACACATGCATTACATGCATATATGTATATATACACGTGCCTCTTTGCACGACGATATGTATATATATATATATATATATATATAAATATATATATATATATATATATATATATATATATATATATATATATATTTATACTTTTCGAGCAAGTAAAATAACGATGTTTGTTAGGGAGTTCAACGTCAAAAAGCAAATATTTTCATTTAGCTTCGAGTAAAACAGATTTAGTTCTCAATTAAAGCAGATTTTCCTGACACTGAAAGAAGGGACAGAGTGCTGGACTTGCACGGCAGATATTGTTTCGTTTCGTATTCATGGAAACTATTCGTGATATTCGTAAAAAGGGGAACGCGGATGGAAATATCGATAAATTTCTCTTGCATGTCGCGCAGTCATTTTATTTCGACATCACTATTTGATCTACACCTTTCCTTTTGGTACGTTTTCTTGTATTGAAGGAGAAGTAAGCTCTTTTTTGCTATTAAATTATCGCAAAATACAGCGATGCCAATACTCGACTGCAATTATTGCAATTAGAATTTTATCAACGAACGAAATTTACGAAGATTATAGGGATGAAAAATTTTCCGACGTGGTGAAATTTTATGGATAATTTTCTGTATTTTCTCTTCAACATATTGTTCGTACGATAATGATAATGAAGAATAATGTCAGTTATTTCCAGGACGTCTTTCTTAGAATAAAATATTACTAAATAACAAACGATAGCCATTCATTAATTTATGCCAGTGATGTAACATTATATCTAACGCGATGAAACGAGAATAATAGCGCCTTATCGTAACGTAATATTTTATAACGCCACGAGCTTTTGTATTGCACCACGGCGCACTTTATCGCGTCGCGTCGTCCTTTTAGCCATCGTAACAAAGATATAATTTCGAGGGACATGAATTTCCATAGTCATAAATTATTCCTAAACGCGGTTAACAGGTATCAAGAGCTAACGAGTTTATCCGAAACTGAAGTACGACTACATCCAGTAAAATAGTATAGTAATATTAATGATTTATGACCATTTAATATTTCGTAATTTCATAAATCAAATCTTAACCCACGACTAGCTGTTAATTAGCTCCGGAATTAATTCGAAATGGAGTATACCACGATATCAATCTATCAGGTACCATCGGTATACAGATGTATAATGCACTTTCGTATCGAAGGAAATTAAATTTCAATTTCTACTTGTTTGTTCTTGTCAATTCTTTTCGTATGTTTTTTATTTTTATTTCGATAATTAAGAGAAAGTCGTATGGAGACATAATTTCTTAAATATTTATGAATCTTTGGATGATGTTGAAGCAGATAGTCTATTAATAATCGATAAATATTGAAGGATCAAACATAATCAGCGATATTGAACCAGAAACCAAACTTAAGGCTACAATTAAAATAATATTTCGTCACAATATATTACCACTAATAGGAAACAAAAAAGAAAGATTTAAAGAATCATCCATAAATCATCTACTTTCAATCTCACGTTCGAAAGAAGGAAAGCAAAACTATTTTACAAATAATTCTAAAATGTTTATTCACGTTAAATGTATCGAGTCATCCTTTAATGTTAGTACTACAATGGATGAGCGATCGTGAAAGCAGAGAGCAACGGTCAGGTAGCGATTCCGATCGGTCAGCGTTTAATCGTCGTAATTCGAGCGTTTCTGGGAAGCTATGTCTGCGTGTGTACACTAGTGTGCAGATGTACGCGCGAGCACACGAATTTCTGTGGCGATACATGAGCACAGTATGCAATGCAGGCGTCTCCACTCAAGGGCCGAGGGTGGAGAACCTCGGCGTGAACATTATGCGGTGCACCTCGCGTTTAGCTTGATAAATGGCGGCGGAGCAGCGGCGAATGCCGGCGTTGTTGCAGCCGCTACCGCCGTCTTTGCCCTTGTTTCCTATGTTCTTTCTTTTTTTTTTTCGTCTCTTTCTCTTTCTTTCTTTCTCTGTCTGTCTATCTGTCTGTCTCTCTCTCGTTCCCTTCCTTCAACCTTTATTTTTCACCCGTTTCACGTTCTCTTTTCCCTCGATGCTTTTTTCCGTTCCTTCCCCCCTTTTGTGGAGAAATCGTCCGATTTTCAGGTAGGAAAAAAAATTTACCGCAATCGCGCGCGATCCAACAGCACACTATGAAACGGAAGAGGTAAGAACAAGCCAAAATCAAGCTCGAACCAGCAATCATTATTTCTCGCGAGGTTCACATGATATCGTGGACGTTATGGAGATGCGATTATATTCGCGTAGTCAGCAGGGAAACGTTCTTACATGTAATCAACCCGCTGCATTATGACCCAGGCAAAGTTTTTTAATCACGTTTGTTCGCCAGTAGATATTACTCGACCTTCGTTTCGTTGGCTAGGTCCTCGGATTAAAATATTCGCCACGGTTCCTGTTCATTCGTTATTCATAGTTTTTCTCGCTCTTTCTTCTTCGTTTTTATACTTATTCCCATAATTTGATTGCATATGAAGAGCAAGAACATACAATCTCGAGAAGAGCGTAAGTCCATTTTCGTTTAATTTCCTCGTACCGAATAATTTGTTAGATTCACAGGTAGAAATTTCTTAGAAACAGCTAATGGATCTATGAAATTATATAAACAACAGGATAACGAATCGTTTTGTGTATTACAAATAAAATAAATTATCACAGCTTTACCTGTTGGTAGTATAATAGAATAATTATAATATAACAAATATATTATGAAATTGTAGAGGAACGGATAATTTGTGCTTCCGTAGGATAAACTTTGATATAAAACCGATTAGTTGACGTTTCCCTGTTTTGTATGAGCTTCAACGACAGAAAGAACCGATCGTTTTTATCGAGCCTGTTTCACCCATTAAACGGCCATTAAATTTAATTTATTCGCTTAAGAAGATATTTTGCATCGAATTTATTATTCTCCAATTGCGTTACAAACGATTGGCTACGGACGTACTTAAGAAACGGCATTTCCAATTTATTTTGCATTTCTTTCGTATCGACGGCTGATCGTTCGTTTCCATTATTGCGGGAGAAAAGATCCCACCTAAAAGGTCAATATATAAAATCGTGTCGAGTATAAAAGCGTTCGAGATTTATTATCGGCTCGGATTTCATACGTAATTGTTGTATACATATTTGCAATTGACGATTGTTCTGCAATTCAGTCAGATTTCAATCCGCGTGTGCACTTTCTCGTCCAAAGAACGATGGAAGATTAAAATTATCGAATCGACGTGGAAAAAAATTCAATTTCTCAAACATTCGCGATATTATTTCTGAAACGTTCGCGACGTTAGTATCGCTCGTATGATTGATATGTGGATAGAGTAATGCAATCTTTCGAGAAATACTGATATCGATACACGATTACTACGATAGTTATATCGTATTTATTTTTATTGCATTTTGTTCGAATATCGTTCATCGTTGTTGGCAGTGGAGGGATTGAACGCATCGTCGAATATGAATGTTCCGGAGTTTTAAAGATCAAATCGAATCGAGAATGCATAAAATCATCTTTTATGTGTGTCCGCATTTACACAGAGAAGACCACCAACCGTTTGCTCTAATTAATCCGTCGTGCATTTCAGAAACCGAAGAGGATTATTTTGGTAATTGGAAAGCATTCGAAGACAATTTCATTTGTAGAATGAAATTCGAAAAACCAGGAACTTGGAATTAACGATTAAAAACGTTTGTTACATAAATATTTGAAAAGCTCTTGGTAACGTTGTTGTCTCTAAAATTACATGCTTTTAAAAGTTTTATAACAATCCATGAATAAATGTTCGTTTGACCTAACTTTTTCTCAGGCTAAATCCTAGGTGAATGGATTTAAATAAATTTTTATTTGCTACGAGGAACAACGTTGTTATCCCGTGAGTGACACGGATTATGACGGATGCTATTATACCAAATTCCATTTCGAAGTTGAACTTTTGCTCGGCGATGATGAATAGCCAGCTCGTGAAGGGAGCAAATTAGGAAAGTTAATTCGACCGCGTGCATCCTATTCGTTCACGTTCTGCCAATCGATTAGACAAATACGTTCATAGCAGTTTTTTTAACGCGTCTTATACCTTCTATCGAGTGTTCCATCCGTTCCATTTTGCTTCGGTCTATTACTCCTTGGCCCCGTTCGCTTCTCTTCTTTTTTCTTTTGCTCTGCTCTATGCGATCGATTCCTCGAATCGACTTTCTCGACACAACCGTCGACGATTTTTTTAAAACCAGGAACAATGAAAATGCGAGTTCGCAGTTTCGAGCATTACCGTACGAGAAAAGACGCACGTTGCAATTGAGTTTTGAAATAAATTGTTCGGAAACTATCATTCGGCTTGGGTATGAAAAAAAAAGACGCGATATTGATCTACGTTTCACGCTCGTGAAAAAAAAAATAAAATTTATACTCTCGTTAAAATTGCATGAATATTCTGCATTATATTGGATATTCTGCATGATACTTCAATTTCGTTCTGGTGAGATTATTACGGTATAAATTACAACGTTTCGATCAGATTGATCAATTTACCAAATAAAACATCTTCTCCCAGGATTAGCTATTAAAATATTTACCCATCGTATCGACGGTGCAGTGGGTTAACGAGATAACATTTCAAAGTATTTAATGCCGTATTACAGAGAGATAAAATAATTACATCTGCGTGTATTTATATAAATATGACGATACCAAAAAGGAAGATAAAAATGAGTCCATTAATAGCATAAAATAAATTTTTCATAACCATCGAACAATACATCGATTCATCCTACTGTTAATTTATTTTTTGGGAACTTGGCGGGTATTTTTTCATGCAATAAGCCAACGACACATTCGGTTCGGCGTTTTAACAGGCGTTTTATTTTGTGGTGTGTAAGTACACCGTCCGCATTAATCGATTTGCGTGAAACGTCAGTTTTGCCATACGGTGGAAATTTGCTCGTGGTGGTGTATGTGTGTGTGTATCGGTCGCCGAAGTAAATAAACTTATTATGATCGAGTCGTGATAACGGTAAATTAATTGCTCGGTCGCAGTCGAGTTTCGCCAGCGTGCGTCAGCCTGTGAAATTCATTCGTTACGCTTAATCGTATACTGACTTCCGTTCCACGTAACACGTGGATCGCGATCATGCTCGTGTCTCGTAAATTAGACCGCCTTACATGTGACCGGTTGGCGTTGAAAGCAACCGTGCGAGAAAGAGACGACGTAAATAGATGACACGTAAGAGAAACGACTGAATAGAACGTGATGTTGGTGAAACGAATGAAAAGTAGAGTAGATGAATCCGTTAGAAAAAACGTGTGAGTTCGAGAAGTTGATTCTTACATGACTAGAATTCTTATCGAGAGAGATCCTCTTTTTCTTTTTTTGTAATTTTATTTTTTTTTTTAGTTTCATTCGTCGCACGAGAGATCACCAACTCATTGTTTCCATCGAAAGCGTATCGCGTATAAATATCGACGTAACGAGGGCTTCAGTTCCGGAACTAAGTGGTGCTGAGCGATTTCAGCGTGGAGGCCGCGAGTTTGGACGCGATTATAGGCGGATCGAACTTGGCCATTAGCTTTTCGATCTTAATCATTTCGATCTTTAACGATCTTTTGATCGTCCTTCTGCCTAACAGATATCGATATTAGTGTACAGCATCGCGATACCCTGGATGCGATCAAAATTACGGTTGCGTGGCAACGATTCACCCTTTTCGATTCGACGACGTACGAAAACGAATCCGTCGGTCTATGACTCACATAGCTTTCTCTTTTTGTACTTTCTCTTTTTCACTCGTCTACCTTCTATCTTCCCCTTTTCGTATCTACGCACTTTTCAAACGCAAGGAAAGACGATCTTTGATACTCCGATTCACTCTTGTCCCGATGCTTGTTCCGTTCTGCGTCTTCCTCTCGATCGCTGATTCTTTGTCTTTCACCGTTTCAGTTCGCTGCTCCGTTTTACGGCTGCTTCGAGCTTTTTCATTCCGCGACCCACTGTCAAGACAACGTTATTCTCGTGTCAAGAGCTATTACGTAGCGTAGTGCGTGTTCGTTCTCGATTACGATCAGTCACTTGGTTGCGTCGTCGAAACGTTGCCGCATCATCGCTCTCGACGTCGTAGTTCGTTTCAGATCGCGCGCATACGGAACCCGCGACGCCACGTTACGTTTCGGACCAACTCTCGCGCTTTCACAGGGCTGTCACGTAATTCTCGCATCAGTTCGTCTCGAACTTTGAAACTTTTAACAGCGTCGACGAGGTCGCGTATTGACTGTCGACGTGACGCAAACGTTCGCATACACTATTTCATCGACGTACCGGCGTCGTGGTTAGGTGTTCGCTGGATCACTGCACCACCGCACCGTGCGATTTCCGGTTGCACGAACGCGCGTACTTTCCTCGATGGGGCAGCGATCGACCCCTGATCGTTGGATCTCACGGCGGAAGTCTTTCGTTTACCGTTCGTCCACGCGAAGAAAGAAGGGGAATAGCGTTTCCGGAATAAAACGGTTAGTAAAGCAGCAGACACAGACAGAGCAGAAGGGAGTAGAGCCTCGGTTGCTTGGCTTGACCGCCGTGCTGCATTGCCGCGGGATACTCTCCTGAAACAGAGGACAACACTTAAATTTTCTGAAGGCACCGCATCTCGCGATACGACTAGTAATACGTTGTCAAAGTATATTGGCTGGGATCTGCTGTTCGCGACATAAAGATGTATACGGTCGAAGTCGACGAAGTTTCAGGGTGTACTTTAATTCCATCTAGTCGAGCTAATTACGATGGCAAACTGACTTTGTTACTAAGGCCGTGAAGCCATCGTGTTAACGTTCCTACATTCGGATACTTCCTCATGCATATGTAGATACACTACATACGCGCACACGTCTGTACGTTTAGTCTACACATTTAGTCGTTTCAATGGTGCGTCACGTACAAATACGTTGAAGTGTGCAAACATCAGTTGCAATCGTGTTGGTGTTTTACACGGAAATTCTGTTAAACCGAAGCAATGAATTCATTAATTAAACGTGTGTGTCGAAAGCAGATCTCGTGTTCTCTGTTTGAAACTCTTTCTCTCCCTCTTTCCTATTCTTCGTTTGACGTTCATCAATTTTAAATTAATAATCCGGGGAAGCTCGCCTTCGCGTTCCCTCGCTATTAGTACGTCTGGTAAAAGAAATTCGAGAAAACGAAGCCGTTTATTAATTTAGATCTTGCTTAAGAGTCGGATCCCCACTAACGATCCGATGCGAAAAACCATTTACGAGTACCGTCGCTGTTTAGATTTGATAACGAGCCGGGTAAAGAGACGGCCCGTAATTAAGTCGAAATTACTCACCATTGAGTACGTGAACGGTGATCGATTTTGATTGAGCGTTGCTGGGATTACAAGTGTACCGGCCAGAGTCCGATGGCTTTGCTTCCTGCACCAGTAGAAAACTCTTGGTGATGTCACCCTTTTCCGTGACCACGGATACGCCGCCTCTGGTCGGGTCGTAGGTGATTATCTGCAACAATGATCAAAAAGGGAACTTTGAGTCGAGCAACGTTGAAAAGTCGAATCGTACTCTGAAACGCGGAGAACGCGAAATGAAGGACGATCGGAGACCACCAACGTGGCAACTTCCTCCCTTTTATTCGAGGGCTGGAAGTTGGAACTGTTGGTCGAGGAACGTGGGAGATAAGCTTTTGGGAAGTACGTCGGAACGTCTGTTGTCATTGAACGGAGGTTGATACGAGGGAGCAGGGAAAAATTCTCGCTGTCCTCTCTCAACCTCCCTCTCTCTCTATCTCTCTCTCTCTCTCCTCTGTGATTTATTTCTTTACGTTGTTGGAAGTTGCTAAACGAGAAGAGATTGTATTATTGTAGAAAATATGAATAGAAAAATGTCTCTGCTTTCCTCTGGCGAGTAACTTGATAAATTAAGAGCAATTTGGAATCTGCATTTGTTTGAAAGCTTTTCATTTTCATCGTTTGTTTCAAAACGGATATATTTTTTGAGAATTGTAGACTTTTTATGATTGAAAGGAAGTAACGGCTTTAACGATAGACTATTCCTTTAATAGACCGTTATTTGATACTACAGGTTTCAGTGCTGTTCAATAAACGCATTGTCGGATACTATAACATTGTGACGTGTCAGATCAATCGTGATCTTCACAGGATCATCGTCAAACCCTGCAATATTAATGTATCTTTCTATACGGGGTATTTCAGAAATATAAATCAATCAAGTACAGACTAGCAGTGAACTAAAAATACGAAAGTTGAATGTCAACCTGTCAACCTGTCAATCCCCTATATACGCACCAATGGTCTCTCTAGAATTTCAATAAAATTTCAAGTACTTTCATCGGAAACTTCATCATCAAATAAACACTTTTACTCTGTACTTACACACTTAAACATCCTTTACCGTAAAGGATTGGTCTCGCTATTTTCCTCAGACGTGTAGTCAGCGAATTTCTACGACAGTAACGATATTGCAGTTTCTTGTTACGAAACTTCTCGACTCATCGTACTTTTATTCTCTGCGCTGAAAATCCGCCCTGGCCGTCACGATTTCGTTTAGATTTCCACGTCCTCCTTCTCGAGCGTTTGTACACATAGATTCAGAAAGGCTAACACGGAGCACCGTCCGAACTTGCACCGGTACATAGTGCCAGAGCCCTGGAAACGTTCTGTTTATCCTGCGCCTGTTCCACTCGACGTTCCTCGCGAGTGTCTCTTTAACAGGGGTCGTGAGGGTCGATGCTCGCTGCTGAGGGAGCTAGAAGCGGTGCCGGTGTCGTCAGAGCCGAGACGGATTTCTAAATAAATGATCTGCAACTCGAGCCTTCGGTGCACTGCTCTTACGTGCCATCTTAAGACCATCTTCAGGGAGGACATCTTTCGCGAAATTTCTTGAAACTCGTTTTCTCGAATTTCTTTTTTCCTCGTGGCTGTCCCCATCACCTTCAAAGTTTCTCGTAAATAAACGGAAAAAGCGCCTCGAGTGCGTGCACGATGGTTTTTCACGTTAATGCTTGTCACGTTAATGTTCTGCTGTGAGACGATCATGAACAATATTTATTATCAGATACGTTAAAAATACCGATGATATTTTCCTTTAAATGCTAGAAATCCTAGGAATAGCATTATTAAAATGAACTAAGAATCGGTTAATAAGAAATAGGTATGTACATTGTTTCATTAATATTTGTCGTACAGAATTTGTATCTGATAACATGTACGACCCTAGAACACGTTTGCCATATCATATAGCGTATATTGTTTCTAATTGAAAAATGTTTCTATAGACAAAGAACAGAGTTTGCCGTATCATATACCGTATATTGTTTCTAATTGAAAAATGTTTCTATAGACAAAGAACAGAGGATGCAATTCATTACAACATGTCTAATATATACATATTTAAAAATGGGACTTTGTACCACAACCCGGTTCAAATGTTTCATTAAAAGAAAAGTTTAAGTAATTCAAAGCGTACAAATGTAACAAAATTATTAATTTCTTATCCATATTGAATGGCACAAGATACAATTAAAAACATGTTGAGTTAAAATATATTAAATAAACGATCCATTTTTGTTATACGTTTGAGAACACGACCTCTCCTGGGTTGTTCAAAATATAATCAATCGGACGAGAAAGTTGCAACCTACGAACTTGATAAGCCGCGCTCTCTTCCTGCCATTCTGTTATCTACGTCCGCGATATAACGCAGAATAATATGCGAAACTTTCACTGGAAAGTACACGGTTAATCCGAGTCTCGTGTATGACGAGCTAATAACGGATGTATTCGTTCCATCCCTTCGTTCGTGTTCAACGCGAACGAGCATATACGCGGTCAAACTTTTGTACCGGTGAAATTTGAAATTTCAAGTTGCATTGATATCATGTCACAGAAAAATCCGTCGTTAAATTCGTCAATTATTTTCACGCGTCTATCACAATTGTTTTGCGATCGGTATCATTTAACGCGTCATGTTTTTGACGTTCTGTTAAACGATTTATTTTTTAGTATCAATTTTCGTACATGTGAGAGTTGTATCGAACATTTTTAGATATACGCAGAGCAGGAGGAAATAATTATCGTTTTATGCGCGCAACAAAATCTCGACGTGGTTAGTGTTCTGTACCCCTTTGAGCAACTAAAACCCTTCGCAAGCTTAAACCTCTTAAAAATTTCTAATAATCCTCTTAGCGACAAAATAAGCTATTAACAACACGGATGGTAAGCTCTTAATTAGAAAAGTCCTGTACCAGGGTCGTTAAAACGTAGCTATAAAATCCGCTTCCTAATTTTCTGTACAATGGGATACCGCGCACCCCAATTACAGTCGACCTACCTCAAAATCAGGACCTTCTACTTTTTTTTACTGTTTACCACAACCACTTACTTACCTTCGTAGAACCGCATTTCTCCTCTACTTCATCTTCCTGGACGGTTGGTTTAGTATTAAATCACCCAATCACTCTACTCTCTATGCTCTCTTTTTAAAAATCACCAACATTGATCCTTCTCTGATATTTGAATGAGTGCAAATATTTCTTTTAATATAGAAATTCCTGTTTTAAATCAATTATGTCACATTGTTCGTTTCGATTACCTGTTATTAATTCGATCAGTTCACGGTTATGTCAGTATCAATAATCGTGTTTTAAAAAAATATCAGAGGTTTGAGAATATCATCGTGTCACACAATCGTTGCAATATATCACGGTTATATCGATTCCTTCTTTTTTATGCGATATTTGTATAAATATTGTTCGATATTAATGCAACCATGGAACCATGGATTTGTGGGAGACAATAGAAAATAAATATTGTATATTATCGAAAACGAACGATCATATGGCTGGACATAGACGAAGATACAAGATAATAAGGAGAAGTCTTTAAAATGTAAATTTACGTACCTAGCTAACGCTAAAAAGATACTCTCTTTTTGCATTTTAAAAATTCTTCTCGTTGAAGATACGTACAATAGCCTGAAGCAGGAGCGTGAAAAAATTTGTGAAGGAAACACGATACAACGTAGGTATCCGAGCAATGTTCACTTTCTTAAAACAACGTAAAGAATCTCCCTTACCTTTAGCTACTGGAAATATCTTTCAACATTTTCTTGTTCGTCGTGGCGAGGTACCAGTCCGAATTCGACTTCATCAAAAACAAGACGACGAAGAATGTTCGAGTGGACTCGATTTTCAAAGAGCAAATAAAAACGACGTCGAAAAGTTGACGACGAAGACGAGTACAGGATAACGACCGATCCGATGAACGAGAAAATCAGAATTTTACTGTTTCAGGATTGCGGATCGCCAGATTTCCGCGATCTTCATTCGATGTCAGCGAACAGAACGGTGCAGTTCAACGAACTAGATAATTTCACTGCATCGTGGAGCTCGTAATTTGAAGGAGTTTTAAGCGCGTGCCGGACCATAGTTCTACATGGTCTTGAAAAGAGGAAATGGAAATGGAAGGAAACGAGAAGGGAGTCTCGTCAGCCTCATTACGTGATCATAGGAGAAATCGGCATCCCATGAGAATCTTCGGCAACTGGATGGAACATCTTGGACTCAATGGTCCATTGGAATGGTTTCCACCCAGCACGTTACTACTTTTGTCTTATCAGTCTTCTCCTGTGCCCTGATAACGACTCCCTTGTCCCCAGATTCTTTCCTTCTTCCTCCGTCCTGACATTTCCCCCCTCGACTTATATCGCCTTTTCTCGCCTTTCTCGAGTTCGCTTTTTTCTTTTTCCCTACCCCGATCTGATCTTAATTTATCTACTTCATTTAAATCGATAGCCTTTCAGCTTTGATTGAATCCTCCAGGATCACTCGAACGGTTCTCTTTATTACGTGAAATCGCTTTAGAACGTTGGAGACTGTGCTACTCCGGGTTCAATTTATCGTGATGGATACTATGCGCGAAATTAAAGTTATTCCTTTGGGCAACGACCAAGTGAAAAATGTTTTAACACGGAATCAGACAATTGCATAGGCGATAGACAATCTTTATTTTTGTATCTCTCTTTACGTTTAACTGATTTTATTTTGAGACTATAGCGATAGTACCTATATCGAATTGTTAAAATTTATTTCGCATTTTTTTCTCTTTTTTTTTTTACATTTAGAAACTTTCAGCTTCTTTTTCTAGGATTTGATTTTTTATAAATAGAATTTTGCGGAAGTGCGATATAAAAGCGGAAATATAAGAAATCTCGAGCTACGAGTTTCCTTAAGCAGCAGAATTATTTATTTTCGCACCACGAAATCCGGCGATACACTTGCTGCGAACGTATAAATGGCAAAAACAGGTGGTTACCTTGTCATGGCCAGCATTTCCCAGAAACCCGTCTCATTTCCTACGAAGCATATTTTCCAATTCGAAGTCAGCGATATTCTTGTTCCTTGGTCCAATTGTTTCCTCATTTGTTGAGATCGGGCAGAGATAGCCATCTGCTGTTGCACCCGTAAGATTGCCTTTTATTTTGCGATTTCTCGCCAGCTCCTAGCCAACTCGTTCGAATGTACACGTCAGAAGGAAAGAATAAAATATTTTTGAAGAACCTCGTTGTCGCTAATGTCTTCATCAGTTTAGAAGTCTTTATTAACACTAGTTTTATACTTATATCCTTGCAAAATTTCTTACTTTACTTCCAGAATGTTTTAGCAATAATACAGATGTGGAAATACCCTCAAAATTTTCTAACCGTATTACGAAGTTTCTTCTCGTCTTTTGAATGACATAAAATGCATATAAACCTATTACAGTTATTTATCCAATCTCTACAGTTGGAACTAAAATTAAATATACATAACAAATTATAAATTGCAAACTTCTAATTCAAATTCAAACTTAATATTTGGTATTCTTCGTACCAATTTCTTTATTCTTATTCTATTCGGTTTAATCGGATTCGATACGTAATAACTCGCCTCGACATCCAAAATCGTCAAACAAGCGTTGAGCAGCTAATTTTCTGTGTCTTAATCACGTTTAGTTCGTTACCATTTTCCAAGTTTCGCCATTTCTCGTGCGAAGTAGTCGTTATTTTACGCGGCCGGGCGTATGACGCGTCATTGTGCCCCGTTTTTCTCAGAGAGAAGCGAAAGTTCGCGTTACACGGTAGCGAGTACAAAGGCGATGAAATGTGTCCACCTTTATTTGCCGCGGCCGATGCCGGGAAATAGCGCGTTTTTCGTAGCAAGTCACGCATGAAGGTAACACGAGCTTTCGACGTCCCCCCTCGAGGACAGGTTCCGAGCTTTTTGTAGACATCCGAGCCTGAAATTGTATCCGACAGGTAAACAGTTGTACATAAAGCGGGCTGTCGTCGACTGTGTTGGTGTGCGTCGCGCGGGAGACCATTTTCGTTCGTGTTGGTGCGTGTGAGGTGCAAATAACGTTGCTTTGAAACTGCGCTGTCACAGGACAAACATTCTCCCTTTCCTTTTTTTTTCTTTTCGTCCCTTTTTTTCTACCCCTTTCTCTCTCCTACATCTAGTGTCGTGTAAATAAGTGTTGGTGGAAGATAAAGAAGAAAAATCGAGCAAGCCAGACAAGTTGCTACACTTGTCGACGTTCTTTGTACGCGTGCGCGAGAACCTTCGTTTAAAACTACAAAGGGTAAAGAATTTGGATTTCGTTAAAGCTTGCAGTTTCGATATGCAAATGTTTTTAAATACTTGGATACGTTATCGCAAAAGTATCCGAACATGTGCTCTTCTTTGAGAGGGTGTAATTTTATCGTAGGTTTAGGGAAAAGAGGATTCACGGTTATACTGTTTTTGGCATATTATAAATGTTATGGCAGAAATTTAACTTTTGAAATTTAATATGCAGTAACAAAATTTACATTCTTTAGATAATTGTTCAGCTTGTGGAATTATTTTGTCGTATGAAAAGCTCTTTATCATCACGTTGTTTAATTTTCTGAAGCTACATAAAGAAGACCGGTGACATTATCTTAAAACAAATACAAACAGAATATATAATTTAATCTTGTTTACGATAGTTGGTACAACTTCCTTTCGATTGATTCTACTTATTTGAATGTGAATTCTTATTATTCGAATAAGAAATTGTAGATAGCGAAAAGAGAAATGTGTGTTCATATTACGTGAACGATTTATCGATGATTTCAAATAAATGGAGTTCTAAATAAGAATCGAATTAAAAAGATCTGAAAAGTTTCGGTCAATTGGTCAAACCAGTAAATAAAAGTTACAAATCGAAATCGAAGGAAATCGAACTTTCATTGCATTTGTCGAAGTTTCGCCAAGTTAGTCACAGTAAAGTAATGGAACTTAAACGATTAACAAAAATCGATTACAACAAGCAGGAAGTTTGCATTACTTGGTGGATCGTTTGTTCGCGATCGACGTGGTCGTTTCCCATTCGTTAGAATGGACTGGCTTGTAATCTTGTTTCTGAAACAACTTCTTTTTGTCAATTTAAGAGCAAAGACATTAAATTTAATAAAATTTTTTATCAATGACAATCTACATCGATGAGATGAAAATTGCCCCTAAGTTTAAGGGTTGAAATTATGCTGTTTTAATCTTTTGTGGATTGCTATCCGAGTAAACATAGTTTTTGTTTTTAATTATTGAGCTTAAAGCGTTCTTAATTTTAACACGAGACCAATCGAGTGAAAATGACCTATTAACAAACTGACGGCTGTTGCTTTCACTTCACTATAAATGCAATTATTTACAGCCTTTAGATCTCAAGGAAATCTTTCAGTTTAGAATATTCTTTCTTTAATGAATATTTTAATTTTAATCTACTAATAAATGCAAGTACATTATACAGTGGATTTTGTTATATTTTATCGTTCTGACTAATCTTTCGTTATATTTTAATTGGAATGTTTTTCGATAAATTGGAAATTGATAATTGGAAAGATAATTTTCAAAATATCGAATGATTCATCGAACGATTAGACTTTGAGAAACACAGTGTTTTGACACAATTGGAGAAAGAATAAGAATGCAAGGGATTAAACCGTGTCGATCAAGATCAGTTTACAGTTTTACTCATTATCGTGAAGAAATTGAGAGTTACAAATCCGGGGAATGTGCTTTTATTTCTATCGTCGTAATACCGTGAAAACCGATTTGGCAACGTCTTTGCCTTGCCAGTTTGGCGATCGTCCACGATCGCCACATAAATAAGACGCGATATTATATCTCGTTTAACCACTTCCTAACAGGATTTCATTCGGGTAAACCGATTAGAACCACCAACTCAATTGATACATCTGCGGTAATAAAAGTTAGCATGAATTCTCACCTCGTTTCGTCAATTATCGTTCATAAAACGCGTATCTGTATTGTATCTGACACAATAATGAAATAACGAGGTAGAAAAAAGTTTATAATGTTAGTGACGTTCCTCGATCAATTTTTTGTTCTATTTTTTTTCAATACGATAAAGTCATTTAAAATTTTTGACGAAGCGAAAAGTGTTTCGATATTTAGATTAGTAAGTTTGCTAATGTGAAATCGGAAATCATTAATGGAGACTTGTTTTGATCTTTATCGTCCTGTTTCGATGACGTGCTTGCCGATGTTCGCAGAGAAAGGACTGACCTAGAAAATCACCTAATGAAATGTAATCAGACAAATCGGTAAATATCGTTCTGTTCATACAAAATATCTACGAACGGGAAATTAAGAGCAAAGAAAGCAGTCGATTTAGATTTTTCCTGATTTTCTTCAATTTTATTATTAATTTGAAATAAGCTTCTCAATGAAGTAGAAAAGCACGAACAAATATGTGCTCTTGATTGCAACTGCTATTTTGTTGTAAATAGCAGGTAATAAAGCTTTGCAATTTTATTCCTTTGATTCTTCCTTTTTTTAAATGCTACTTCATTTTGAAATATTTCTCCTATCTTCTTTGTAACAAATTCGCTCAGAGAACACATATATAGTAATTAAAATGTGTAGACACATTGATATTTTCATTTTGGATATTTACAAATGTGTATTATAAGATTAACTGATAATTCATTTAATTCATTTAATTGAATGTTTGATTTTGATCGTTGCTCCACATGTATTGATAACAAATTATCAAGCAGAGTTGTACCATATGTTCAAAACGCCGGAAATTAACCCCTAAACTGTAAAGGTGGGTGTTTCATGCCCGAGCTATTTCAACCGGATTGAGTTCCTCGCAATGTAGGAGGCAGGAAGCTTTTTTCCCCGCCTAAAAGGGGTTATTTGATAAAAATTTTATGATAACCCTAATTTAGGACGTTTGAAGATGTTACGTGAGTTTTTTTTATTTTTTAATAAGTATTTCCACTGAAAAACGTATCGGACATGAAAGACCAATGTTTACAGTTTGAGGATACCGTAAAAACTGTTTAAGGGTTAATTGCCAGAAGCTGAAGATCAACGTCAAGCATGTTTTAATCTTGTTCACTGATAAGTACAGTTACCTATGTGTTATACACAAGAATCAGTAAGAGAGAGAGAGAGAGAGAGAGAGAGAGAGAGAGAGAGATAGAGAACAAATTAATATTAATATCAAAAAGTAGTTGCAACATGAATAGTGATTAGTATCAAACATGTATTCCGAATAGTCGATCATTTAATTAATTAAAATCGTACGTACGCAATTTCATGTATGTTCATTTACATGTGAATTTACATATCAATTTACATTTATTTATTTTTATATAGTAGATTGCGTCAATTGAATCACAAAGTAACAATGAAATTTCATATGTGTTGCGTTATTTCATCTCAAATATACGATACTGTTTCATTAATTATTACAGTTCGTTACATCCAAAAGACCCGTAACACGTGTCATCACCATTTTAAGAGAGCATCCTAATTTTTCTCATTTAAGGTCGTCGATCAATAATCATTTCTCCATTATCCCTTTTAATCAAGCCGAACAAACAGCCAATACTCGAGTTACCGTTAATGAACACATGACGATCGCAAAGAAAAAAGGGGAAAAAAGAGCAGAGAAAAAAAGAAAGCTAGGAACAACATCGAGGTACCGATAGCTGACCAGGGAAAATAGACTTTAGACCAACGTTCGAAAGATACACGAGATACGTCTGCTTTCGTCGTACTCGAGTGAAAAGGCAACCGACAAATTGTTAAGTCAATTTAATTGCGACCAGCTCGGTCTTCTCTATTTACAAACGCACAGGTACAGTGTTCACACACAGTGAGATTGAGCGAGAGAGAGAGAGAGAGAGAGAGAGAGAGAGAGAGAAAGAAAGAAACACGCGAAACGAATAGCTGATGCTCGACATAGAGAGGACAAATCCGCAAGTACACGCGGCAAACCGGGAGAAAACACGTTCGTCTCTCGCACGTGGATAGAACAGAGAGACGCAGTCTCGAAATTCAATCGAAATCAAAGGGACGAGGTTTATTGAAGCGTATGGGGAAAGCCCAGCGAGCTCTGATGATTCCTTGCGGTTGGAAAATGTTTCGCGTCGCGGATCGATCGATCCATCGATCTTATCATCGAAGGATTGCAATTTCGCCTTAGTTCACCTCTAGGGACGATGCGTGTTTCCTTCCTTATCGGTTTGTATTCCTGCGCGACGTGTTGCGAAACTCTGCAAGAATCGTTTCCCTGTGAAACTCCATCTCCTCGTCTCTCTCTGCTGTGCGGGAAAGCATTGCATTTGCGCAAGATCGTGACTTTGACGAGCGCCATTTCGCGTTTTCTCGTTTTGCTACGACTTTGTAAGATTTATGGACTCCGTATCGAGGGGTCTAAGGTGAATATCTAAGATGGTTAAGAAAGTTAAGGGTAATCTCGTCGATCTACGATCGACTGAACTTCGGATTGAACTTTCCATTCTTCTATTTTTGGATGCAAAGTAAATTATAATTCTTCTGTTCGAAATCGTATGATTAATCAGTATGATTTTAAGGGGAAACCTGATATTTATACGAATTTCTAGAAATACGAATAATAGATGCTCGTTACAATTAGCTTTACCAGTGTCGCAGATTAGCTCAGTTCGTTGTCCTGTGTTCAGTTCCAGGTTGTTTGAACCGCACGTCTAAGTCACAATGCCATGGAATTCATCTTGAGGCTCGCTGTACCTGTTCGTAGTCGCGCTAGGGAATTCCAAGGGCGTTGGTCAGACTTAATGGGCCTAATGGTGTTTCCCATGCGCCGTTATTAGTCGCGCCTCCACTGACAATTTAGTAGTTACTAACGTCACGATTATCAAAATTTATCGGTGTTTCGTTCGCTCGAATACCCGACGTTGGTTTATAGTCCGTTCCTTTACGCTGTTACGTGCTTTGCTACACTATATGGCAAGTGTTCGGAAAAGACATTTCCGACAAGGACTGAATCTCGTATTTAAGTGAAACTATGATTATGATTAATTTTTATGATGCTGCTGAGTGCTTTACGGTAATTGTTTACCGGGGTGCATCTACAAGAATAAATGAGAATCTTTCTCATACTGGAGATTATATGTGGTGAAAGAGGAGGGTGGAAATGCAAGGAATACTTAGGTGGTATTTATGAGAGAATATTTAGATTCGGTAGACTTAAATAAAAATAGTAAGTGGAAATTTTAAAAGATGTTGAGGTATTTTATAAAGATACGTTGAGAATTTAATAGCCTCAGGGATACAGGCTGTATTTATACACTGTAACAATCAAACTGCTAAGATTAAAATTAAAGTAAATCTTATTTAGCACTGCTTGCAATGTATAATAATCTATAGTAATTTCTGATGTTTGTTAAAAAGAGATCTATTCGACTGTTAGATCACTCATTAATATTAAGCTGTTAGTTGGGGGAAAACTACGGGGAGTTAACTGGTCGCATAAATTTGTTATTCTGGACATAATAATTTCTTTGTTTAGGAATTTCCTACATTTTTACCGATCTAATTTACATTCATTTGCCATTAATAATTTCTCATTTTTTAATTATAAAATTGTTTGTTCCTTGTTAACGGATATTTACACTTACACACACTATTATTAAATTACGGATTAAGCATCCTTCATGGTAGATCCACTTTTGTCACAGATCTGTTTTACCTCAACTACTGAAGTTAATATATATCGATCATTCACATTATGAGTAACTCGATAGAAAATAGTGAAAATATCGCGCGGAGGCAAAGTAATCTTAAGCGAAAGACGGATGACGAATTTCGAAGCAACTTCAGTCAAGCGGAAACGTTGAATTCACTTGCTGCTTTCAGCAGAGTACAGAATGTACATAAGTTTCAAGACATCAGGCAGCAGCGAAGCGCCAAGAACTATCGTCATCAATTATACTTGTATAAAGTTAATACGTACTGGCATAAACTATCTCGATTGTAAATTACAGTTTCACGATGCTTTTCGTATTTACATTTATGTATTTACGCATTAGAAACGTTTCGTTATTGGACATTCTCTCCTATCCTCGAAGAAAATTATTAGATATGAGAAAGTTATTGGATATTTTCTCCTATTGCCGTGTTCATATAATTTTCGAATTTTTAATCGATACTTACGGCATTGTTATGATTCCAAAATATGTAGGCTGGCGGCTCTGGACTTAGGAGAACCACACACGTCAGATTGATCGTGCTACCTCGATTGATGTATAGGTCTGGTGCGCCCAGGATTTCAGTTTTTGGTACTGAAAAATAAAGTGACAAAATTATTTTTAACTGTTAATTCTCGTATGATTGTTATATAGAGTTTCTTTATAAAAATATTATAAATACAATTACTTCTTCAATAATTCTCATTGTATTCAGAATCCATTTAGTAGCTTTATAAAATTCAAACGACAAACTAAACCCTACGAAATATCATGCTATTCAATATAAATCAGTAGCAATAACAGTTAAGGAAAGAATAATTTCTCTTTATATCCTTTATCGCAAAAATTCATGCCATTATTTCAAGCACAAAGTACTACAAAAATGAACAAAGAGTAAAATGGTTGCAGGTAAAAGCAAGACTCTTTCTTCCTCGAAAAGACGATACATTGGCTGTTAGTAGCGCAATCTTACTAGCTCAGAACACACGAATTATTTTTCCGGCGAACTTTTACATCTCGTAATAATATCTCTTATTATCCTTAGTTCTTTTTAATGTCTGCTATAAGTTACATACTACATCCGTTTAACACGCAGGCTCGTACTTCTTTGACAATTTGTATTATGCTTAGCCATAATCCTTCATGAGTATCCAGGCTTTTGTCTATACGTCAAAACTTGCGTTCTACACCCCAGTTCACAACTACGGGAACGTGAGAAGCAGGATAAATTGCATCGTCATTCTTTAATCAGTTCATTCAACTAAGATTTAGAAGACATAGTTCTAACCTCCTTCTGACCTCAAGGAACTTTATCCCTGGCATTTTTCTCGGCAATATAGGTTAGCAGTGGAGAAGCACCAGTGTTTCGTTTAATGTTATTAATTATGCTTTTTATACGTCTAAAAATTATCTACGAGAGAAAGAATTTTCCCTATAAACATATGTGCTGTTATCTTAAATACGGTAAAGCAATAGTATTCCTCTGAAGTCAAAATATTGCAAGCAATTGTATTTATGAGGTTCAGTATTTACCAATTTGTTAGCGGACCATCTTGTCCCTGTTTGTTATTTTACCGTTAATTTCGCCTATTCAATGAACCAGCTTAGCTTTTCTGGTTGACGAGAAACGAAATGAGCCGTTTGAGACGTTATTTATCGTGGCAGAAACTGCTAGCTGCACGAACGCCGCGGTATTTATGGTCAATTCGGTTTCCGAATTTTTTGTATCCTTCTCGTTGAACTAAAAGAGCCACGCGGCTAACTTGGCCCTTGTATCCGGTCCGAAAGAGCACTTTGAGGTGGCTCATACAGAATATCCGTTCTCGCGTACTGTCGTGTACTGTCAAAGAGAAAAAGAGACCCGGAAAGAGTGATCTGTGTGGCTAGTGCAAGCGTGACAAAGACGGTATATAGGAAAAGCGAATGTAAAGGGAAAGAGAGAGAGGTCGAGGAAGGAGAAAAGGTTCGATGGACGATTACAACCTGGCTATTAGTATGAAAGGAAGGGAGTCAATCAAGATTTGAAGGAGAAGAATATTTCGATCAGGATGAACGAATTTAAACTGTTGTGTAAAAGCGGTGCGTATACAATGTGCACGTGTGGGCGAATATTGCCAGAGAAAGATAGGAAACTGAAGAGAGGTCACTGGGTATAGATCGATGTGAATATTTTCCAGACGGTCTCCTCTTGGAGGATTGACCGAAATAACCGGGCACCGTACTTTACGGCTTTGTGCACCAGATGATACCAGAGACGACATTTATATCTCTGGCGATAACCTTTCGCTCTGCTTTCTTGCTTTGATCGGTACTGCGTCCTTTTGCTTGTCTTTCGAATACGTCCTATCCCTTAGCTTTGTTTCTCGTCTTCGCCCACCTATTTCTTCGTAAGTACTAGGAAACCTGCTGGTCTCGTACAAAACACGATGATTTACGTGGATTGTCAAGGAAACGATTAATCGATTTGAAATACGTAGAAATATTAGTAAAAGTTATTTGTAAAGTTTCAGGGAAATAACGAATTAATGAGTATACTGACGCTTACAATTTGTACACCCTGTACATACGTATGTATGTCCGTCACGATAGGAACATGGACAACACAATAATACGTCGCGTTGATTCGATGGAAATCGTTTTTGTCGCAACAAATTCTCCTTATAAATGTTTTTACGCGCCCATTTTACTTGAAACACAGGACTATTATTCCTGGTCCATGGTTCTCGCTATTCTAGAGAGGCTCTGGGCATCATTCTTCAAACATGTCACCCAGTGCTCGCACGTAATTTGGTAATTTCCTCTTTCGTAAATGGACCCTTCACTAGGATGTGCTGCTTTGTCGAATTGCTCCTTGAGGTAAAGGTTCGCTCGATATTCGCTTGTAATTGCATTCGCTTCATTTTTAAGAACATTCATATGTTAAATATTCTTTATTATTGCGTACAACAAATTAAGATTAGAGGGAAGAAGTATGATCAATGCTACTCTACTGATCTTTTGGTTTTGGTGTTATTCGGTGATTAAAAGTTTTTTTCGAATATAAAACAGGAACAACCTATTCGATCTAAAGATATGCTCCTCTTAACAGATAACAATTGCACGGAGTTTTGTGAACAAGTTAATGACACATCTAGTGTTTACAATACGATAATCCATACTTTCGAAATCAGTATCTATCTCAAGGAGGATTGAGTTTAATATTTTTAGTGTAAATACCCCTCAAGAGAAACCCATAACCAGATCTAATGAAAAGACAATTTTGATATTCAAATCATTGGATTTTAAAATTGTTTTCATATGTAAAAGCAGAAATATGATGTATCGTGTCCTTTGCCTGTGATCTTCATATAAGAGAAATTTGATAAGATACAACCAGTGTTCCTCCCTTTCCATTCTTCTACTTTGTTGTAATTTCACATTCTATCTAGAGATTTTCTCTAAGTTGAACTTTTACTCAATATACCCACGAGGAGATCGTTTATCTGGTTTATAACAAAAACTGGACACGTTCATCGTGATTTAAAGAGAATACCTTTGAATCGAACATTGTTCGACATTGTACGTCGTTTTTATCGTCGAGAGATTCGCTCGTTTCTCTTTTCTGTTTTGTCATCGTTTAAGCTTTCGTATTGCAAAAGGAAATCGAACCAGCATTCGCACACGTTGAAACGCACGGAAGTTATTTGTATTCTGGAATAGTTTGAAATATTATATCTCTGCAATAACGATACGTTGCTCGAAACAATTCAATAATTACTTATTCCATAAAGAAAATTATTTAAACACAGTGATAAATCATTTTTTATAAACTTAAGAAATAATACGTTTTAAACATTTCGTTTCTATACCTTATTATAATTAGTAGCTATTTATCGAGTATATACATATCTACTTATAACAAATAATGATGATTTAAATTACAAAGTAGTCGCCGTGTAACTAGAGAACGTATATCTATGCAAATTCGTATTTTTGTGAGCAGAACTTAAAAAGTCAAACTTCAGCAAACATTTGTTTCATCCACTAAATATTATGACTACTAGTATACTTTGGTTATTTTTTATATATACTTGCATATTATTTAAATTTTGCGTATTTTTGTAGCTCTTCAATTTCCATACAAATGCACAAACATCTGTACAAAGATCCTCGGTGCTCATTCACATTAATGTGATCACGTTGCAATATTCTACCAACGATCGTAACGCTAATTCGTTACAACACAAAATGCCGATCGTAGGTTGCACAGCTATTATAAAAGTTTCGACTCGTAAAAGAGCTCCAAGAATACTGATTTAAAACGAACATCTCGAATGGTTAGCTCGATTCTCAGAATCAATGCGAGCTGCCCGAAATTCCTTCGACCGTGTACAATTATTCCATTCATCCGTCTAGAATTTCTCAATTATTCTTCATTATCGAGGATACGCTCGGATTCGGAAAAGGAATAAGACCGAAAGTAAAAAAAAAAGAAAGAAGAGAAAATTATAGATAAAGGTTTTTCTACTTGATTTTTGCCCCCTACCCGTTTCTCGCTGGCTGATTCTCACTCTCGTCCGGTCCGGTTGACTCGCGTCCTATTTCGGTTACAGATTTTTCCCTCCTTTCATTTTTGCTCGGCATTTTCCTCTACGAGATGATCGAGGCCATGGCAAAAGCCGAGCACCGCCGCCTATAGGTCGATCGATATCAGGAATATACGCGAAGCGCTTTAACGTAGGTTAACCGCAGATGAAAGCAGAACTGGCTGGACGACGACGCCGCGGCGTCCGCGCGGACTCAAATCACGTATTGGCTCTCCAATACGGTTTCAGCCTTGTACTTTCCAAAAGGTGTGTCCACATCCCGTCCAAATTCTAATTAGTGACCACGAGTGCTTTCAGTGGAGCGAACTGTACGTCTGATCTCTCTGATCTGTCCCTTAACTTGTTAGAAAGCTGAAACACCTAGGAACTTATTGGTGGCCGGCAAGTTTTCCATGTCAAAGGTGCTTTTTATGAGCTAGCACGTTATTATCGTTCATGGAAATTCATCAGTTTGCATGGTTTTGTTGTTCCTGTTTGAGGAGTATGACAAAGATAAATATAGTTATCCTCTTGAAATAACGTAAAGATAATTTCAAGAAAGTGAGTAGGATTGAACGAAAAGTATAATTATATTCAGATTACGGCTGTTCGTGAAGATGTATATTTTTATACAAATATTACAGATTCGTTTTATCTTTCAAGTATTATAATGTACATGCAAAACTTTGGATATTTTGTATATCTAATTATTTCTAATTAAATGTTCTTCCATCCTTAGAAAAGATCTCAAGCGTGAGCAAAATTTCAAAGAATTTCCATGATTTTTTCGAATGTTGAAGGTCTTCCCGTTTATCGAAATGAGAAGAAAATTACTCAAGTTTGAGTAAAAGAGAAAAAATTCTTACCTGTACGATTTCCCGTCTTAATCTTGCGTTTAAAGACTTTTTGAAACGTTAAGAGTCTTTTCGTTGGTTGAAACGAGAGTAAGACTGAGGTATAAAAATTCGAGGACCATAAATGGGTTAAATTTTCCATAAATACATAAACATAGGGAATTTCTTCAATTGTCGTTTGAATTTCAAGTGAACAAGAGTATCCTTTGTTATGTTTCACTAATATTTATCCTCGAGGTAACATCAAACGAATATTTAACAGTACGTAGGTAAATAAAATTTGTATTCAGCTATAAGTATCAATCCTCGCATTATTAAAATGAAATAGGATACAGGATGAAACGATAGTTGGCCGTCCACAGATCGCCCGTTTCTAAATTAATTTCCTGAAACAAGATAAGGGAAGAGGAGCAGATTGTCGATCAAAAAACTTCGAACGTTGCTCGATCGATTTATCGTCCGTTCTGTATCCTTGATCCCCGGTATCGTACGATGGAACGCTTTTGTACTTACGGCTGCTATTTGTTGAGGAGTTCACATAGCGTACTTGCACGCTTCGTTGTTGACATTCGACCTAAATAAAGCGCTGTTCACAATGACGCGATACCTATATCCTTGTTTCGCGCGAACACCCTTTCTGGCTGTCACATGGTAGAAAGACCGGACATGGTCAGTGACAGAGACAAAGCGATAAGCATAGAAGAAGAGGGAACGAGAGGGATAGATCGAATCGTAGCAATTGACGATTGTCCAATTGACGATTGTCCTTTGGACTAGACGGTAAATTGCGTTAGACGATTCTCAAACGATGTACATGCCTGCCCCGAATACGGTCATTCGTTCGAAATACAGGCTGATTTCCAACGAAATAGAAACTCGAGATATACGACCGAGAAGGACTTCGGAAAATATGGCGTTCGTAGCTAAATAAGCGAAGCAATCACAGGCAAAAGAGGTTTTTTTCCTCATGCAACCTGTGGATGTTTGTACGACCATTTTGAGAACTTGTGGATGTGATGGATAATTCTTCGGAATGATTTGTAGTACATGTGTCGCGCTATCAGGTTAATCGAATAGAAAGACCATTTACGGAAGATACTTGCTGTTTAATTATTCATCTAGTATTATATTAATTTTGTCTATCTAAAACGGTTACAGTAGCGTTATCTAATATATATTATATTATCATCGTACACGTTAAATTCATATCGAGTCTGTTTTATCTACTAAACGATAGGTATCGACAATCACGCAGGATCTTTGCAAGTGACGCAATTAATCAAAGTAATTAATTTCGCCATGTTATGCTGCACCGTTTTTTTTTCATTTTTTCGATCTGTAAATTGCTTATTGTGCTTATTATTTCGCATGTTTGCCGTTTGTCGTTATCTTTATCGTAATCAGAACTCTGGAATTTCGTTTGATTAATTGTTTTTAGCGGTTTATTTTGTACACGAACGGGCTATTTGAAATTGCTATTTAACATTTTAACGAGACTCGTTTCCACAAAGGTATCAGTTGGAAAAGGAAATAGGAATTTTAAACGGCAATAATTTAAGCAAATAAATTGACGTGAAATATAAAACGCAAGAAAAAGAGTAACGTAAGAAAAGAATTTTGAATGAACATGATCATGAATTCTATAACGAATACTTTATCAATTTTAAAGTCAAAGAACTTTTTCAACAGTAGTTTTGCTTGTATTTTTGAACAACATTCGGGCACGTAGTGATATGACACAATTTGCACGTAGTGATATGTGTCTCGTCGACAATGTGTTAACTTATGTGTACCAATTGTTTTACTCTTTTTCACTCTACTTTATTTTGTACTCATTTTCATATCGTTGGTATCTACGATTTATTTTCGTACCGAAACATCCTCATTTCTAGTGTTTCCCTTTTTTCGCGAATCGATCATCGACCTTACACGTGTGGTTATATCTCATTGTAAAAATGCTATCGTAAAAAGCCTGAGAAAGATCTTGTAATTTGAAATTATTTGGAATGTTCATACTTTGTTTTATTTTACTCAGTATTTCTTTTATGAACTTACATTTTATAATATCATCAATTCACTTACAGCTCTGATAAGTAAAATCTAATCAAATAATCGATAAATATTGTCCTCCTAAATTTACATGAAATTCAAATAATACCCATAGTAATCGATAATAGAATTCTATTAAATTCAAAAGAAATTGTAACTGTACGATCACGAGTTCATAAAACGAACTTCTAAAACCGGTGGAACACGATTTCTCGGAAGAACAGCATGCTCGTTCGACTATGTCTAATACGAAAACTTTTGGCATCTCCGATGCGATTCATAGGACGAAATCGCTTTAAAATACTTCTTGGGAATATCGCGACAACCAAAGTAGGAAACATTCGTGACAACTCGGTATGAATAAAATTTATTAGTCGAGGTGTATTCACAACATGACGCTGGATTTTCTTTTCCGAACATTTGGAACATAGTTGGAACTCCGTTTCGATTTGATAAAAGTGGGTCAGCGAGATTTCCTCTTTCTACAGAGGGTGGAACGATGTGGTTTGGACAAAAACGCAGGATGTAAATCGCTATTCTTCCTTCTCTTTGCTTCTGTCGATTCGAGTGACATCCCTGAACTGACAAATCAGTTCGCGAAGTCGTGAGTTTACATTCGAGAATTGCGAACGTTCGTTTACTGGTAGCGAAGCATTGCACGCGAGCAGGTGGAACAGCATCGAAAAGAACGACGTCAGTCGGTTGGCCGTGGCGTGAACGGAATGTAAACCGGACCGTTTTCGATTTCTCTCCTCACCTTTTGTTTGCGTTTGCGGTCTGGTGGATAAAGCGGCGAAAAAGGAGCGAATTTTCGCATCTTTTTCGCCATTCCCACCGAACTTCTCTGTCATTTGTGTTTATTTCTCTTGGTACCTCCCCTTAAAACTATCGAGTGGTTAATTTTCTTTTATTTACGGTTCATTTTGTGTTACGAGTTCCGTGTGTGACTATTAGAATAAAAGTAGGCTTTTTTTTTTTAATTTGGAGTAATTTGGAGCATCGAGGATTTTAACAATGTAGAATTTATCGATAGTTGATAAATAAAGAAGACAGTTGGATTAATTTTATGTAAACTAATCGTAATTTCTGAAGCTTAGAAACCAGTTAGATTGTGTATGGAATACGCATTTATGGATTTATTGAATTTATTTATGATAATCTTCTTCTGATCGTGGTAAGTAGAAAGAGATAAAGTTTTAGAATAAAGTTACGTCATTGGGTGGTTAATTGTTGAATTTATAGATCCTGAGAAATGTACATTTTTCTCTAACATTGTTAAAAACTAGTCACGATACGAGTATATTGATGTAAAATCTGAAATTAAAATAACGTGCACTTGTTATTCCATGAACTGCGCTTTAAATTAAAAAACAAACCCTTCCATTCATTTTTTAAATAATACATCTAATTTATCAATCCATTAGTATCACTATAAACGTGATTCTTCAGTTGCACTAATTAATTCTAATACATAGTCATCCTAGAATTATTATATTGTTTCTCTTTCATCCCCAAGAGATCACATTGCATCGTCACGAACGGTTTTTTAACTTCTCGAGTGTGCTTTACTATTCCAGATTATACACTGATTTCACGAGAGGACGTAAAATTTCATTTGACGAGAAGTATTCCGAAGTCAGAGATATTTGACTCTGATAAATATTACGACTGCAAATTCGACAAACTTTTCAGTTCGTTTTCCAGATAAGACCCTTTAAAAGAAGGATACTCGTACAGAGGTAGGTTTCGTTCGGTATTGGTCCTCGCGTGAATCGAATACGGAAAAGGGGTAGTTTCGAGCCATGTAGCTGGAGAAAACGGTCGAAGAACTTTCGAAACTTTTTTATACGTCAACTTTTCCCGTTTCGGCGTGTCATTTGCACGGGCTACCTTTTTTCATTCGTTACCAAAAACAGAGAATGCAGCCGCGGGGGAGGAAACAAATTTCGTTTTCCAACGAAATCGGGACCAGAGATGGAATGGCTCGATACTCGATACGCTTCGCGATCAACCGCTGGAAAGTATCGATTTTGCGAAGGACCATTGGTCAATATTTCGAATAAGCAAACGCGAATTAGTTCTACGAAGTTCAGTGTAGTTTTACATCATAATTCCTCGTTGAAAAACTACTGTTTTATTGTTTGCTTTTCCGGTCTTGTGCCAGTCGGGTATTTTTAATTAAATCCTATTACTCAGAATGGAGAAACGTGCTTTAATTAAAGAAAACGCAGCAAACGTTTATAGGATGTTGTAGAACGCGTGAACATTATTTTATGGGCAAATCGAGGCACAGAAGCAACGAAATATCGCATAAACATATGTACATATTTGTCTTATATTATCCTGTTTTAAAATTACAAGTAGTCTTGTATCTTTGCAATTCTTTTTCGAGATTACTCTGTACAATTTCTTTATCCTTTTCCTGATTTTACTGTTTTTCAATGAATTTAATTAAAATACATGTTTGAAATATTTCGTTAAAAAATCCTCGTTCTAGGATCATTAATAAAATTATAAAAGTTACACGGTTAATATTTCGTACGTTATGTATAATATTTTATGAATTTCTTTGTTATATTGATAAAAATACTAAGAATACATTTTCTAATGGACTTCGGTGATTTTTCACGTTGTCATGCATACGAGAGTCATTAAACTACCGTGGAAAATCGTCTGTAGCTCCGAGATAGGGTCAGAGTACCAACAAACAGACTGAAGGTTTATCCGAACTTTTGGTATATTCGCTTCACCCGTGAGAATATGCACATGTGTTTTGAAATACCCCGTAGGCTTGTAAAACAAGCAGCGAAACGTTCTCCTTTCTGGAGGAAGAGGTAACAGAAAGTTTTTATAAAATCCGCAATGTCAAGCGCGGTTGGAAAATAAGAATGATGCCTCTTACCATATCGCAACTACGTTAAACAATACTTTGTTTTCCGATTCATTTCCAATCACGCGTTAAACCGCTATCTATATATGACGTATATATAACGTTGATCTATCTAACATCTATCTCCCGAAGATTATAGCACAATCATCGGGTTTATCGTCGTTTCTTCTTAAACGATTCTAAAGAGCCTTGTTATCGCTCAGAATCGTTTGCAGTAAAGTTCGGCGGCCATAACTGGCTTTTACTATCACCCTAAGCAACGAGGAGAATCTTGAACTATGAAACTCGTCGAAGTGAGCGATAGGTATACACGGTGTCTCGAAATACGTGGAACTTACTCCAGGAATTGGATGTGCTTCTGAAAGCAATAAAGAAAGTTCACGTGAACGTACGAATATATTTGTGCTATTTCGTGAAACATAATCAATTCTATGTTCTTTGATACACAATAATAGTTTATAGGATTGTATAGTTGCGAGAAAAGAGGAAGTGAGCCGAATCTACGCGATTATTGAGATAATTGTAAATCGTTTAAGAATTATCATCTCGTTTTGAATATCAGGTTAAGGTATTAAGAGAGAGAGAACATTACATAAATGAAGAATTTATATATTCAACTTAAATTGTCATTATCTTGTCATAAAATATCATTTTTACATCCCTTGCGTTTTTTCACCGTTATTTTAGCAGTTTTAACGTTCGTATCATTAATCCTTCTATCGCATTTGTTCTCATTTGGTTTTAATTCAAATTTTAAATGAATTTCTTTAAGATTTTCATTTAACTCGCTCGACATTTCCTCAATGAGGTTAGAGGATCGTGGAGAACAACGTATAATTGTTAATTCATCATGCACCAGTCTCCTATAAAGAATGTTCGAAAATTTCAGGAGCATCGCGTTGTATAAATAGAAAATTCCGATTGATTAATTGTTTTCTCAAATCAATTTGTGTCAATTATCACGTCTTATATAAGATCAGAAGATCTTCTGATACTCGTGGACAGACGTGTACGCTTATACGGACTTTTTTCATTGTTTTCAGCTACACAATCGATAATTCCTGAAGTAAGCCCAACATATTACGGGATACCTTGTATAGCTACGCCAATAGAACGACAAATTGAGTCATTCCATAACTTCGTGTGGTTTTTATCAGCAGGCCTCGCGCTACGTTCACTCGGTTTATCCCGCTAGCTAGCTCGCGCGGCCATTCATATCTCGTCCAACTTCTTATTACTTTTCCCTGGGAAATTTATCACATTCGTCGTGTTCCTGACTATCGTTCGCTTCGTTTCCTCCGCTCCTCCCCACCTCTTTGATCCCAAAAACACGCAAACAACCAGGAAATCCGGGCCTACGAACTTTGATCTCGATATTAACTTTATTCGTCACGAACCCGTGACTCCCATCCTTCTACACCATAAAACGTTTCGCTTGAGAAAATATTTGCTCGTACTTTTCGACCACCGCGAGGCAAAATATCTCTTTCTCGACGGGCGGTTCCGTCCTGTAAAATTTACACGCGTGTACGTTACCGTGCAAGAGATCTGTTTTATTTCTTGCGCGATGGTTTTAACTTAGAAAATACGCGAGAATAACCTTCGCCGACATGTATACGCGTACGAGACGGGAGATAAACGAATAATTAACACGTTCTTCGACGAAGCGTAGTATTAACTTGATCAGGCAACGTTTCGTTTGCAATTCGTTTTTCCCATGTTCTGAATTTTTACTTTCACGATGTTTGCGACTGTAGCATTCTGATTTTTAGCACTGCGTATACAGGTACCGAGTGCGTATTTTCTGGTCAATTAGTTCAATTAGTATGAAATTTGTATTCCTATACTCTGTAAATACATAAAAAAATAAGATTCTTTAAGAGCCTTTATAAAACACAGTTACAGCTAATGTTTCCAACACAAGTCCTGCGAGAGTTATCATCAGTTCAAACATAGTCGATATTAGAAACGTAGAATTATAAAAGTTGCAATCCAACTTACTTGATTTAACATATTGTCGTATAAGCCCTTTCAGCAGAAATCAATCGCGTAAATACGCCGCCAGCATTCACAGTATAATTTATGGATAGCCAGCCATCCAACAGGTCTGTGACCATCTTCTATCCCATCAGCGTATTACACACTCTGTTTAGTTGAAATCGTCGATATCAGAAAATTCACTTATCCGATAGGTGTCGAGTCTCGTTTCCGATAATCGATATTTCTGTCGTATTTCTCTGTACAATCCTTGCAGCGAAAGTTGTGAACGTCCGAGAATCTCTCTCGATACTTCGCGAAAGGCTAGAGACACGATCGGTCGTTTCACGTTCGAAAGACGATTTGGTTCTCGGTGGTTCGAGGCAGGGTTTGAGCATCCGCGCTTTCAAGGCGACAGCTCCCCACGGTCGACGGTTTTTCGCTTGGACGGCCAGAATTTTCAGCGCGGAGGGACACATCCTAGACGCTCCGCGGAGCGCGAACGATCGCGATGAAACGAAATTATATAGCCGCGTCGATATTCTCGAGCGTGCACACCGGAGCGTGGTACGAGGTCTCGTGAAAACGCTAGGTGAAAATAGGTCTCGCAAACGTTTTTGTTCCTCCCGCCCTGTTAAATGTCCCTTGCTCGTTAAAAATAACATTCAAGCTTTGGCGCATTTCTGTACGGTGCGATGTGCCTAGTAAAAAATGCTCGATAAATCATCCCAGAATGCAAAATTGTACTGGTCTTAGCAAAGCTTTAGCAAATAAATTTCGCACGGGCTCATAGGAAGATATTCGAATACTCGCGTAACTTTATATTCAACATGTCATATACGTTATCAAAATGTTTTTTATGCCATACGATATGATATGATTATCATGTTCATATTAGTACAGTTTGAAACAAATCCGAAAATGTATACAGGCGTTACGAGATATTTACTGCAAACATATGCTTTTCACAAAAATTATAGAAAAATTTATTAAAAAAAGAGTCACGTTCATTTGCTTGGCTATTTAAAGTGACGAAGGCGACCGAAGTCTCGGACCTGGACATTTTGAAATTTGCTCGGCGACTGACTGAACCTGACATCGACGGTTCGATGTCGAATGTTTAGATTATCGGACCACCGCGAATACCAACACGGGTCCTCGAGAGAGATTTTCACGTCTTATCGCCTACAATGTGATGGGACAAGACTACAGAATGTAGCGAAGAATAACATTTTCTATAACGGATGTGTATATGAATCGTTATATTAAAGAATAAACGAACTTGTACAATTAAATTGTATAAATTAAGAGTAATTTTACAAATTCTTCAGAAACGTCGAAGTGATCGTAAAGGTCTTTTGCTTCTATTTTTTTGATTATATCACCCTTGCAGATAGATTTATTAGAATCTGATCGTAGACATTACGAACAGAAGAATATAATTATGTATTTGAATCCCTAAAAACTAAACAAACTTTGAAAAAAGAAAACTATTTTAGTTTTTAACATTATCAAACTGCGATCGCACGATATTTCCTAAAAAATACGGTGGCCTGTTTGTACATAAATTGCCCAGAGAGTGCGACATGGTCGCTAAAATAACTTTAGTTTAACCGGTGCACACGAGTCAGCCGAAAAGCCATCGACATTCGAATCCGCAAAAATTTCACGAATTTTATGTTGCGCTAGATATGTCCACGCTTCCTTTGTACCACATTTCGACGGTGTCAAAACGAGTGCAGCGGCAATAGAAAATAACAATTTCGTATCCACGACTCCTGCAGTCATAAAGCAATATGTCCAAGTTTTTCCAGACAGTCATGATATAACTCGTGAACAAAAGTTGTTGGATCCGTCGTGTGGATGATTTTAAAAATGAAGTTTCACCACGTTGAAGAATATTTCTGTACGACACAGTCGTCCTAAATTCACAGCAACGTCTACTGGAAAAGTTAACGTACGCCATTTGCTGCTGAAAGCCTGGTCATCATTTTCCTCTGATTCTGAAGTGACTCGTCGTTACTTCACCTCCCTATGCTTAACTCTCTTTCTTCGCCCGTTACGTTCTCACACGTTACATTTTCGTTTATAGCTGTTTTCTCTTTCGACCATACCGCATCCAGCGGTTGTAAGTCGTACAGTTTGCTTTCTGAGGGGAGCTATGACCCGAAGTTTACCGTAAAACCTCTAAGTTTTCCGTCGAATGGCTAACCCTCGGCTCGTCGAGCGCTCAACGAAACTTGAACCGTGTTTTGACCTTCGACCAGCAACGAAGATGTTTCCGAGAGGGAAAACTACGTTAGGCTTACGAGGGCTTGGATAAACCGAGGGTAGTACGTATGTAGTTTATACAGAACGATTTGTTCCTATTCTATTTGTATGCAATAGGATACCTTAAAGGTAATATGCCGTGTTTGTAATTTCCGAAGGTGTAGAAATATTTTCATAAGAAACAAAATTCGTATATTCAAGAAAGAGAGAGCGAGGGATGATTATAAGAAGACACTTGCAAAAGACTATTTCTTAAGTGAAATTTAAGGGTAATTTTAATTAGAAGAATAAAGTTTTAAATGGCAAGGTAACATGTAAATTTACAATATTTCCTACAGCATAAGTTTAATTTAATGTATTTTAATTTTATGTTTCTCTATGGCAGAAGTGTGTCGAAGTGTTCGGTGACTTATGGTTGGCAGTGTATACGTATATATATTCTTGAACCTCTATTTCATTCGATAGGATCTTCCAATATGAATATATGTGTTCTTGAACCTCTATTTCACTTCTATAGGATCAGCCAATATTACGTATGATATAATATTCTTGAACTTCTATTTCGTTTCATTTATTACTATCTCCTTCAACGATCAGCTAAATTTGGAATTCTGATAAAAAGAATGATTCGAAGTAATCCGCTTCTTTTGATATCGCACAGTAGCAGAAGCAGAAGAGTTATTTTTCTTTCAAATATCAGGATTTCATCTCTAATCGAGCTTTCATAACTTCCAGAACAACAAACAGGTCTAGATTATAAGTTTTCCACTCTACGGTATGACTCTCTGTTTGTTCTCGTATTTCTATACGTACTTGTATCTACGCTACAAATTTCTCAGAAACCGCGCGTTTTAGACGAAGCCGTAATAAGAAGAAAATATATTATTAAAATAGCAGGTATCGTGAAGGATAAAAAAAAAGTAACAAGAGATCTCTTTCTAGAGAATGGGCTTCCTCTTGAGTCAAAAGCTCCGGTGTCGCATATGGAAATAGAAGGAGATCCCCTATATAGGGAGAGCGGTTTTCAGGAAATTGAAATTTGCTCGTCCTGCTTTTATCGAATCAGAAGATTGAATGTAGCCTCAATTTTGAAAGGGCATGATACGTAATCTTTGTTCGTGAAATATACGAAGATGTGTCGTTTCAGTAGAACTTCCTTTGATGAATATCTATATAGATAAACAATCTTTTACAGGTAATTATTAGGTTATATCGTATTTCTCTGAAGGAGAATTAACAATTACTTCTGTGTAAGATCTATTTAACCGTGTGTACACGATTGAACAATGTGTACAATGTTTTGTTTTATTATCCTCTATAAATGGATTAACCTTCTTCCTAATTATTCCAAGGTTTTCATCGGTTTATTAAAAAGTTGCAATACATTAAAGAGATTCCTGCAGTTAATAAGAGCAATATTTCTATAATATTCCACAAAATGTAATATCGAGAGACGTACGAACTTGTTACGTAACCGAATATCATTTTTTTCGCCCGAACTGATAATTAAACTCGCACGTTAAAACACTTGTTAATTTAAATGCAATTAATCCGATCTATTAGATGCCAGGAAAAGAAAGCAGAGCGTTCAACTATCGATAAAGTGTGTCAGATGAGCTGAATTTTTCATCCCTTTGGAAGTTTCATAAAGTTCGAAACATTCGGAGAATACGAGCGAGTACTTTCTCTATTTCCCTGCTCCTTTAATTCGTCCGTTTACTACCGGAGAATCGGACGATTTTATCGATCCTCGGTGTCCTCTTTGAGCACGGGAAAGTCTCATCGAGATAGTAATTTCAGTTTCAAATTGAAACCAGCCGCGATTTATTAAAATTATTGTGGCCTCCGGTAAAGTTTGCGATGAATCTTCAAATGGCTGCAAACAGCCGTGCATTTGCTTTATACTCGAGCACCTTTTCCTCGGGTGTTCTCAACGTAACTTTTACGTCAAGTTCTTTTCCTCTTCTTGAAAATTACGAACGTGAGTATACAGGATATTCCTGTAATTATGGTACCACATAGATGATTATTGTGCGTCAAAGAATAAGTCGAAAATGTCGAATAACGTGTTTGTCCCATGACGTTTCGATTTCGAGAAACTCGAACCTGAAGATTTGCCAATTATTTTTTACTTATTTTCGCCTATAGTATAATCTACTGCTAATTATTCCGCACGTTTTTTAGCCGATGATTTTATTCGAAATTTTCAAATTCGATTTCATCGAGAACCAAGCGTCATAACAAAAACTTTATTGTATATTATCAATCTATTTTTTCACGTAGAATCACCCCTTTGTCAATTGTAAACCTTGTACATATGGGACACTCTGTACATGTATATATACAATATACCAGAATTCAATTTTATTTATATTAGAGCAACAGACAAACTTTTTTATAGTCTTTTTCAAGCTTCTCTCGAAACAAAAATATTCTCGCAGCCGATAGATTCAACAGTATGTTGGACAAGCAAACAAAGAGACCACAAGAGAGAGAGAGAGAGAGAGAGAGAAAGCAGAGAACAGAGTAGACACATATGTATATCTGCCATGCAATACAGAGGAGTTCAATCAAAAGTAAACGAAAAGGGAAAGGGTATATTGTCGGTTGGCTGGCGCGCGGCCTTTTTCCAGTTTTAAAACGACGACTCTTTGAGACCTGGACGACACGTATAGAGAGATGCTCCTGTCGCAAAATGCCCGAGGGGCAGTTACGTGGGTGCATACCTAATCAGAGAGACGTCCTGCAGAATGCTTGAAAGCTTGGAATCTCGTGATTCTTCCCATCGCGTGCCAAGACATTCGCGTACTTTTGTTGGGCATATTCCTAAAGGACAACGCAAACTGTCATTCTACGAGCGTACTCGTTCTGCTATGCCGGACCCCTTGCAATTTAACACGAGAGGAAGGCCTTCTGTTGCATGAAAGTATTAATTTTCCAGACGCGGGAGCATTCACATTCGTGTGCATCGGTCAAAAGTTTCCGCTACCGGTTGGAAAGTTTCTGAATGGAAAATTAATGATCGTGCAGTTCGCGAAGTGATCGTGTAAAGTTTATGATTCAGGCGAAACACGATCGGGTAATTATAACGGCAATTAAGCATTTAAGCATCATTGTATTATAAAATAAAGTTATATTAGCTATACAAATTAATGTGATTAGACACAGTAGCGAAGTGTTCGCATTACGTGTATACAGGAAATTGCTAGCTGTTCAAAACTGTCAGGTCATATTTTTCACGCGAGAATACTGGGATAATACGCGCGTTAAAAGGACGTCGTATATGCTAATGCTTTATACACTGGTGGTGTGCCGATTTCACTTGGCCCGTAACAAGCCTGAAGAGCCGCACAGGAGAAAAGGAACGCGCGGTTAGAAACGGGGAAGAATGTCTAACGACTAGAAGATGAGCAAGTCCGCTGATAAGACGAGCCTTTACAAACTCAGCCGGCTAAAAGACGCTGGCAACAAAGCTGAAGAGAAAGAGAAAGGAAACGTTTCAATGTTACGGAGAATGAACCCAGCCTTTATCAGTAATTTGTGATTCTCACTTGCTGTCTTTTGCTTTCTCTCTCGAACTCTAGCAACAGTTCTCGGCTTTTTCTTCCACATCTTGGAAACGTTTCATGCTAAAACACCCCTTTCTTCGCTCATCGTCAAATAGAAACGAATTTTCCAAAGTTCTTAGCGGCTGTTTCTAACTCTATTTACGCGTAACTAACAAAGTGTACCGTATTCTGTTTAATGAACGAACTTCCTTAACCGCATCGACAGATATTAAATTCATCTTATGCTGGAAAGTTACGACTATGAAGCGTAATGTAGTCTTGCATCTGGTTAAACAGTTCGTGAAAACCGCAGAAAAGATTTTAATATGCAGAAAGTGATATAACTTCGAGAAGTTACGGTTACCCATAAGGATCCTTATTATTGTCTTTAGAAGCCTTTGCTGTTTGACAATTAATTTTGTGACATCTATTCGCAAAGAGAGAATAATCAAATGCCAGTGAATTGTTCGCGACATGACATATGCAGATATTATATTTTCTCGATTAAGCATGCGCCGCACGTTAGCATCGTTCGATGATCGTGCTAGAAATATGTATTTTGAATGCAGTCGGTTAACATCCGAGCAAAAACTTTTATGAGACAATCGCAAAAACGAAAGCTATTAGCTTGTCTAGCGATTACTCGCTGGCTTGACAGTAAAAGTGAAATTGCTGGAGAAATAGCTTGTATTATGCTGAACAGACTGTCAATCTATTTCGTTGGCAGTCGTTACACGATTTTGTAATTAGGTTTCCTCTGACAAATGACAAGTCGTTCCCTCTTTGAGTGACACGCCATGTTCGCTGGGACGAAGAAAAGACAGTTAAATAGCAAATTTCGGGTAGGAGACAGTCTAATCTTATTACTTTGATTGAGATAATTTGGAAATCGTGGTTACTAAATGAAAAGTGAATTCGAGGCCGATGTCCTATATTAAGTAACGTTATTTTAGATGCATGATGTTATTTCATAACAATATGATATATTGTTCAACCTTACCGAGTTGTAACTTCGATAAAATCATAAAATTGCGTATTTTAATAAAATGAGATTGAAACGTTTCAAAAATGTACAGCTTGCAAGTTCACAATCTAAAACCGTCGATCGAAAGTTTATTTTTGTCGTTTTACAATTTTGATGAGTAATGAGTTTTAAACGTTTAAATGAATAAAATCTAATTCTATTATTGTTCAAATTTTATGGATTTCTGGATATTTCCAGTATATTAGATAAAATAATAAAATGGTACTACGTAAGATTGAAGCTCGTTTTATAAAATATGTCGTTTCTTCATATTCCTGCCTGTTTTCAATATCGTTTGACGTCGCCTCATCTCTACCATATGAAATTTACACTTACTCTAATAATAAAACAACATCCAAAATACAAATATATACATACGCTACACAATAGCCGTCGAAGAACGCGAGGGCGTCAGAAATAGTCATCTGCAAAACGACCGAAGTTTCCCGTAGTAATTCCCAAAGTGGCAGTTCAATTTTCCCGGTGGATGTCGAGGCGACGTCCGGTAATTAAATCTGTAGCAAAGCTGGCCGAGCAGAAAACAAGAAGGAACTCTAGTTGGTTAGATCGGCCGGTTTTCCCTTCCACTGAACACGGAGAATCGCATAAAAGAAGTTGACACGCGAGGGACTGTAAAACATCTCAGTTTTTGCACGATTAATCGAAGTCTAACCCCAAGGCGTGACAGAAATCGCGTTTAGCTCCAATTAGAGTGGCGCGCCGAGTTCCTAGCGACTTTCTGTGACAGAGCAATCATTGTTCTCGAAACTTCCGCCTGTCTCCTGAGTAGCACAATATATCCGTGGATCCGTCTTCTGTTCCCTTTACACTTTTATCCTTCTTTCTCCTACTTACTTCTTTCATTCCGACGGATTTCATCTGAACTTTCTCGAGGCTTTTCACCGAGCGTGAAGTCATATTTTATACCGACCCGTTTCTCGGCTGCATGAACGAACAATAACGTGCAAGTACCGGTTCTCAAAGTGTTCGAGAGACCGCGAAAAGTGCTTGCAATTGTATGGTGATTGAACTTACGAGTTTCAGTGCTGGATTAACTCTTTAGCGGGTTTGAAAAGGGCTTGTTACTGTACAGATATATCGAAAAGTTGGAGACGTTGAATTTTATATAATTAGGTCCTTTCGAATGTTAGGAAAAGGTGTTCCTATATTAAAAACGTACGTTTCTTTTAAGTACATTTTATTCTTTTAACGTCTTCTAAATTGGTATTAGAATATTTATTAGTGAAAGATAATGTGTTTGTATATTATTGTATTTTGTCAGTTCTATGAATTTTTGCTGCGGAATATTTTACAGACAACAGTCAGGCTTACATGATTTTTTGTGAGAGGCTGTATCTCCATTCGTAGCTAATCCGTGGCAATTTGTACTCGCATGATCGCATGAAGTTTGTTGGCGTAAACTTTGATGGATCCGTCGACGTAGCAAATATATTAGCGTAGTTTGCGAAGACGATGCAGCGCCATATACGTGATGTACTAATGAGAGAAACAAATTGTATTGTTCTCGATGCAGTTGTCGACGAAATTGCTAATTAGCAGGACCGTGGAAACTCCGACATTCGTTAATTCGCCCAGTGAATTAATTCATCGTTTCGGTGTTCAAGAGATACGAATTAATCACGGTAGAATCTTCGCGTTAGACGTGTTCTTGTTCCTCGAGGAATTCTGAAGCTCCATTCAGAAAACGGAAGGATCTTTCATTTCCTCATCTTCGAAATGGCTCGACGACGCGACGCGTCGAAATTGACGATCAATAGTTTCCGCCTCAACGATCCTGTAGGCAACAGTCTGCACAGATTTGTCGTAGAACCCGTCTTTTTTTTTTGTTTTATTTTAACATAACCCCGGTGGAGAGAAGACAGAACGCGTCAAAACTCCCTTTTTACCATTCTCTCGTGCTATTGTAAAGCCCCTAGTAACGTAGAAAACAATATTGCGACCGAACGTCTCTATCAAAACTGTCGGTTACTACGTGGGTCGAAGCTTCCTTGAATTTGTAACCAGAGAAACCAAAAATTTACAATCCTATATTTTAATAACGTATATATATATACATATATTTCTCTTCGATATTCGTGTCTTTTCGCTGCTTTGTTCTTTGCTATTTTATTCATATTCTCGTTCTTGAATATACAAACGTATCATACGCTCATAGGAGGAATATCATGTCATGCTTGGATATATGGATAGCGACTGATATACAGAAATAGCGATATTGTGAAATTTCGAATATAATGCGGAAATATCGGGATTACGGGGAAAAGATCAAAATGATGGTTATGTCGAAAGCTTCCGTGCGCAAATTAATTCCTGCTACGAAAAGGGAGAGGTTAAGAGCCGGGGATAGAGGATCGTGAAAATGAAAAAGCCGAACAGATTAATAGCCGGGATATTAATTGAAATTCATCAGCGTGGAGCGGAATATCCGACAAATGCTCGTTCCACGGATAGATGGTACCTGTAACGCTGTTACTACTGTTACATATTTGTATTTGTCGCGTATCTTTCTTTTTTTTCTTCAATAATTTATTACAATGTCAATCCCTTGTATGGCTCATTAACGACGTAAAATAATGAAAAGTCTATAGGTTACTATATAATTTAGAGGATTTTAAATAATTTAGTAGCTCTTGTATCGATTTATTTAAGAATTGTCCTTTACAGTGAGCTTTATATCGAATTGTTGTCTATACGCGTATATGGCGCATTTATCTTACAGAACTGATCTTTAATTAACAACTAAGCGTAGGTTTGTTGAAAATCAGGTATCTCTCGTCGCGCAACTGTAACGCTATCCGACGTGTAAGCAAAAGCCGAGTCGACTATTTGCTTTTCAGGACCTGTATTCTCTTATCTTTCTCTCTTATCTTTCTCTCTTTCTCATTCTGGTATAATTTTATCAGTGTTAAAGGAAGTTGAAATGAACAAGCTTATTATTACGCGAGAAATGGAAACGGATGGGAGAGCTGGTTATCTAGGAAGAGATAGAGAACGACAGAGAAATATAATGTCGTAAGCACTTCGCGCAGTGTAAATTTGATAACAGCCGACCGTTACGTGCCGTTTCTCATCGTTCCGTTTAAAGTCGCTTTAATTCCCCCAGAGAATTTAATTATAATGTTAGTGGCGTTTCAACGGTCGGTATCAAGCAAGAGTTCGCGGTGTTTCGCGTCGGAATTTTCCACCGTACGAATCGGAAGGAACCGCCGAGGATTTACGACGAATGATTTATGACAAGTATCTGCGGGTGTTGCTGGAACAATGTCTGCCCCTTTAAATGTGGCCGTGTATCTCTGTGCGATACAGCGAGCCCGATTAAACTTGTACCGGTGTTCTCTTTTTCAATAGAAGGCCACTGTAGGATCAGTAGATCGGAGGAACTGAAATTATACACCATCGTGGATGAATAAAATACGATATATTTATTTCTTTAGTCGTAGATCCTGTGGAAATTGTGTCTCATTTGTTTCGTTTAGTTCTGCGAGACCTAATTTATAAGATATCTGAGCGTTGGAAATTAATATTTTCTCCATCGAATCAACTTTCTTTCGTATTAAAACGTCAAAAGATATTGTTTTACCATGTTTTATTACGTCCATGAATAAAATACGACGCTTTCTTATACACAAGGGAGAAATAAACGTGATAAAAACAGCCCACATTTTTGTACAGAGAAATTAAACTATCGCCTGCCACTAAAGAGACGGTAGTTTCTTAAGGTTGCAACGGTCAAAAATATCTTTGACGACTATAATTTTTAAAGTACGATATTATATAATGAAAATCGTTTAGAAAGCTTGTTTCTTTAATGTATTGTTATACGAGTATCTGTTACCGATGATAGGAGATGCTTGCTTATGAACGTTGCGTCTGGCTAAAAGTAGTAAATGCACGCGTTCAGACGTACGCGTCTGACTCTTTCGAGAAACTCTACTTTTAGATTACTCTTGCGCGACGCGACACTTGATCAAGTCGTCACATACGACTCTCTCAATGCTCTATTATTCCGTGCTCTTAAGTCTTGTCTAGACTTACAGACAATTGCTGTAGACATGTACATATTCATAAATCATAGACACTGTCTCTTGTTCTCCATTTCAATAACAGACAGGTTAATGTATTTGTTCATGGAGTATTTCTGAATGTATACGATTGTATAGAGATTGTCTGCTGACTATTCATAGAAACATTGTCTATCTCTAGACAATTGCTGTAAGTCTGTATGATTATCTGAAGATACCAAATCTACAATGTAAATTTTTATTTTAATATTTATTTATTCTCATTGTCATGTGCACTGATCAGTCTAATTATTACGACACCTATAAATATCTATTAAAAAATGAATGCTTTTCACTGTTTTTATTTCTTGACTATTCGATTGTAAATCTATTATTGCTTTTCAATTATATTGTCTTATAATGCAAAATATTAACTAAAATAAAATCTATTAGAATTTTCTATCAAATGAAACGAGTAAGCGTCTTAATATTTCTAACTGGGAGTGTATAATATCAAAATCATTCTTTACTCATTTACTTTGTACCATTGTATTTGTATTATTAAATGTAATTGTGTTTTTGTTCTACTAAAAATTCATTAATGTATTAAGCGACTCTTTAATACGCGACCACGAATAAAATATATTTCATCGATTTTACATGCTGTACGCTTAGTATGGTTGTGATATCAGCGAGCCAGACTCAACGTAGACTTCGTCATCACGTACATTGACGTTTATATTCGTTGTACGGTTTGTTTCGCGCGGCACGAACACGGTCCAACACTCTATACGATCGTGGCAAACTATAAAAAAATAAATGGAAGCGGAACGCCACGAAGTGTAAAAAGCAAACCGTACATGTGATTCGAAATATTTGTACACGGTTCGTTGATAGAAAAATATATTTCTTTGGTGTTGGTTCTAACGTTGCGACAAGTTTCATTTTTCATGGTTGTAAGGGTTATTTTAATGGAAACACTGGCATTTTATTTAATAGAATAACCATTCAAACAAGATAGAAAAATGTTTTATGGCGTAGTAAGGGAATAAAACACGATGAAAAAGAAAAGTACATGCATAAATTCATATTATAAAATATATACATAAATTCATGATATTTCACTTTGAAATATACAATTACATAAAATGTATAAGCTTACTATAATATATAAAACGTCCAATTTTTAAGACCCCAATGAATTCTAAAAAGGAAAGATCGATTCGTGTATGTAAAAAATTTTAATGAAACAGTGAGAAGGAAAATTCTCAATTTTAAAATGGTAATATGAAATTTTGGAAGAATATAAAAATATTTGCTGGGACACAAAAAATTTCAAGAAATGACGTAACAGAAAATAACAGAGAGAAACGTAATAAAATCCAACATTTTATATGTTATAACCTAATACATATAAATATTACAAAACATATAACGATGAACCAGAAAATTTACATTTAAATCCCATAGCAGATTTTTTT
The DNA here is from genome assembly GCF_024542735.1 of Bombus huntii. Lineage (NCBI taxonomy): Eukaryota > Metazoa > Arthropoda > Insecta > Hymenoptera > Apidae > Bombus > Bombus huntii. The sequence goes on from NC_066239.1 coordinate 15,942,664, forward strand.
GAAATCAAGTGTTCTTTGATATGATAAATTCCTTGAATCCTGCATTGTGCGCATAGATCGTCACATTAAACATGTCACGATAATCGGTGTTCTTGTGACTTTAACGCGAATATCCCTGTCCTATGTTTCATGCTGTAACGCAGGGCACTACAGATACGTTCCTCGTCTCTTTACCAGGAAATAGAGCAACGAATATCATTACGTCGTCTTTCATCGTTGCAAGTGTCAAGCAAGTTCAGAAAAGTGGAGCGTCGGCTAAACCGTACGACCTACATATTTCAGTAGCATGTGTTTCTTTGCCTCTTCTATAATGTCACAGAGTGCTGGCCGTCCTATTTACAAACATAGATAGTAGATACTAGTGTGGGACATCTTTTGTACAGTTGTAATTTCTCTATAAGCGATAACTACCACGTCTTTTTAACCAAACCTTTATACCGATTTAACGTAGCAATGAATGACCATTGACTCATGAAACCCGCAGAAAATTTTTATGAATATATTACATACATTATGAAAAAACTTTTTGATACGTTACTACCGCTGTAATGAGACACGGCTGTCATGATTATTGCAGCAAAATTTGAAACGAACGTGGGAACGTATATGTAAATAAGTTGCAAGGTGTATATTGCAAACATATTAAAACTTTGTACATAGAAAATTAGTATAGTATGAATAGTCACCTCAGACATATATATGTAATTCATGCTAAAAGTAACCTCACTAAATATTGAGACTGATTAGTGTAAAGGATAATTGACCATTTAAATAATTTTGCAATGTTAATGAAATGTAAAACGAATTCGGGTTTGTTTCAAACTTTACCGATGTGATCATGATAATTGTATAAAATAATTATATCGTATGGTATTTCATACAAAATGTTTCATATCACACATATACTATATTCAGAATAAGTTTCCACGAGTGTTGGAGCCTGTGCAGGTCACAGAATCGATACATTTAGCTTTCGGCGACATCTTTCTCTTATTGAATGAACAAACTCAAAAACACAGAATTCTTCCATTCCTTTTTTAACTACATAGAAAGATTATGTCATCGTTGTTTACGGAAAGACTTTATCACGCCGTAAATTCTATCCCTGAAGTTTCGTGGAAATTTTTAGCATACGAATGGGTCGTTTCTTCGTAGACCAATTTCGTAAGAGCTGGCATCAAGAAACAGGGAGGGTGATCTCACGCAAACTATGGCTTCTCTATCAGTTTCATATCAAACCACTACCAACCAATTGTCATCGGTATATCTTTCGTTCCTATTGACCCAAATCATCGGCCCTCTATTTTCACAATCGCGTGCTCTCGGTCGTTCTTTTGGGACGCGTCACATTCGAAATTGCTTTGATCTCGTTTGAAGCGTTGTCTCGGTCGTGCCGGGCGTTTCGTATAACGTATTAATCAAAATGAAAATCAGAATTCCGCGGCTAGAGAGTGAGGTCGGGTCGTAAGGGCTGCGGAGGTCCGTGAAGTTTCCAGAGGCGCGATTATATATCTTTCCCGGACGGGTTGCGCGTGAGTGCTACGTTATTCTCTAGAGCAGGCCAATGTAGAAAGGAAGGAGCGCGCACAAGCCCTTGTAGAGCGAGGATGGCGACATCGGAGAAGGGCTAGGCCGTAGAGAAGCCGGAAAAGTGCTCGCGCACGTATACACTGTGCCCGTTTCCGGAACGTTTTATCTTTTTGGCACGGAATATAGAAGTAATCGCGCCTTATATTACTCGAAGAAGCTCTTGTCGAGGCTAGTTTAAAGTGTTTTATCATCGTTGGACCGAGAGGCCGCTATTACTTCGCCAGCGTATTTTTTAAACCCTGTTTTATCTTGATTCTTCCTGGCCATTTTCATCCCACGCTTCTTGTTCCGCGAGTAATGTCTTTCACGAAACCCTTCGACGCTAAGAAGCTCACGATGAGAAATTGTCCGGCTAAGTTCTCCTGTGTCTCCTTCCACTCGGTCAATCGTGTCACACCTCGAGTTACAACCGCTTCAGAGCGTCGAGTACACGACGACCCGTATGAACAAGGTAACGGGTACGCACGATTCTCAGAAACTCGATCGTTGTTGGCTAGGTGATTTTAAAGAGAAAGGTAATCTCTCTGGTAATCCTCATTCTGTAAAATTTTTTACTTATCGTGATGTTGCGCAAGTTCACGGTAGAGCAGATTAGGATCCATCTTTTGGATATGCCACGGTCTTTAATTAAATTCGTTGAAGAGGAAGTTTCAAAGTTGACAAAGTGTATCGCTTGTATTATCGCTCTTATCGGGCGAGAGAAATCAGCGGAGGTTTCTACGCTGCTCATATACATTATATATAATTTTATTAATAATTACTGATAATTAGTATTTTTAACAGGATAAGTGCTCTCGATACGATAAGAACTCGAGTTGTCTGTAATCAAATATTCTTGTGAGCGCATGAAATGAACATCGAATTCATCGCGTATGGCACATCTGGATAAAAGCGTTTCGACTTATCGGTCGTTGGAAAATGCTTCATTACAAGTATCGGCATTTGAACAGTTTTTAAACCGCCGTAAATTTTACGTCTATATTTTCTACATAAACGTAATATTTTTACTTCCGTTTTGGAGAAACGTGCTTTTTCGATGAAAATAAAAATTGAAAGGTTCGTATTTGAACGAAGGAAGGTTTATTCGATTTATTAAAGTCAAGATGTCTTTATGCTCGTGGAAAATACTTTGTTGCGCGTACATTTTTTATTGAACCAAAGCAGTCGGCGAATATTCTCTAAAATATATGACAGAGTTACGCAGAATAATAACATCGATAGAATCAAAATTTTACGAATAGTAGCCAATAGAAAACTTTTTTTCGAATACAAACCACCGTGAATTTTCTCGGTTCACCAATTTTCATAAACCTCGGAGCTTTATTTACGCTCCGTTAATCGGTTCTTTATAAACGTTTGCTATACCTACGCCGAACACGATGTTTGGAGATGGTGGCAATCGAAAGCAAATATATTTTTCCTTCGGATTTACGTACGATGAGTGTGCGACCAGTTTGAAAGAAGATTTTCTAAGATGGGACGCTTATTTTATGGAACGCTCCCAAACATGATCGCAGATTTTCTCGCAAGTATATGGCAATTTAGATGGCATTCTTGACACTCTTATAGCGTACACTTTACCGTCTCAGCAGATATCAGAGAAATTTTTGAAAGTATTATTGAGAATCGTTCTGTTACTTTTTCCATATTCCATATTTATCGATACATCCGTTTTTCAATTTCTTCCCAATCTTTTTACTGTCTATCCAATTCGAGATTCTCGAATTACACACAACTAGAATCTTGTTTGGTTCATTTTTTTTTTTTTTTTATCAAACTAACCTTAAGGTATATTGCTGTTAGTAAACTAGCAACTTTATCAGCATCCTGTAATATAGTAAGATTCATTTCTAAGAAAATTTTCACGTAAACGGTCACGGAAACAAGGGTTATGAATGTGTCTTCGCGTGAAAGTAATTTCGAGCGAGGCAATTTTTTTTACGCACGAACTGCTTTTCCTTGTTGGCATGTGTACAAGCATGCTCGTATGAAACTGCGAAGGGAGACAACATTTCTGCGCGAAAATTTAGTGGAGGTTTAGTTACAAGGAAAAATTCCAGGAGATTAATCTGCAAGATGCGGTTGTGTTTATTGCGGTAGAAAAATTTTGAATCGCATCTCCTTTTCGTCGCTCTTCTAATTTTTTTCATAAATATAAAACGCTTGTCCGCGTATCTTTTTTATGTTGCTCGTATCTCACCAAACAGAAACAAAAAATGACGCTATTAAATGTACACTGACGATGAAACAAGTCTACCGCGGAGTATTGCATAAAGTTCTCGGAAACGTCTCTCCGAGTCAAAAATAAAATTTGCATATGCAAACGCGTGTAATTGCTAGGAACAGTTTACTAACTGAATATAGACTTACTGGATACCGACCTATTTATTCCGTCTTTTAATCAAAGAATTTTCCTCATATTGCTGTTGATTATGAAACGTAATGCACTTAACTATTGATACACAAGATATTATGTAGCTATTGATTAAGTAACTAAAACATGGCAAGAGATAATGAAAGAAACGTTATTTCCTTAGTAAACATACACATTTGTCTTTACCTTTCACTAACGAAACTATAAAAATGTACCATAAATTTTGAGATTATTTGTCGACGAATGATCTCTCAAACCGTAATTGTTCTCATTTGGTTTTAATAGTGTGTAGGTTGCAAAAATTGTATATTTTATACAGAGCTAGAGAAATCTACATTTTTAAAGTTTCTTTACTGAAATAACGCAGTAACACCGAATTTAATTTAATTTATTTAATTTCTGAAGCATCTCGTATCTCGTATCTTACCGAGATAAATGATTGATCAACGTCTGCTTCATAATCATTGTGTTTTTAAAGAAAAGAAGTTTCTGACACTGTGATCAATTATTCAAAAATTAATGAAGGAAGTGCCCCGGATAATTAGCATAATGCATAACTCTTTCGTTGAATATCGTACTGAAGAAAATTTCAGAAGCGGACGAAGTCCCGTTATTTTGTAATTACGTAATGGACGCCAGTGCTAATCTTTTCTCCGATGTTGATGAATATTACACGCTTTCTCTGTCTCTTCGAACGATCCTTGTTAACAAATCGTACACACGCTCGTGGTAGTTCACGGTGAGAAAACAATTTGTTTTGAATTTCATGTTCGTACCTGACTAAAAGCATTTTATTAATCAAATAATTTATAGGGTGTTATGTGAAAACCGACATGATCTCCGAAAAAATAACACAAGAAAATGTATGGAGCACAAACGATAAATGGCAAAACAAATATATATAATATACATATATTTGTTTGTTTGTACTTGCTACAAGGAAATAAAAGATTCATACCTAAATATGCAGTTGATTGCATTATTTTTCTCCGATGCTAATATTGCAGCCGTGATTGTAACTATTTCCAATTGCTTTCGAAACGTTTGAAAAATAATCGTTTGGATTAACATGGTTTTCAGAGGGAAAACACAGTTCTGTTAACGAACAATACGTTTTATTCTCTTTTTATAGCCTTAAAATTCTCAAATAACAATTTCATTGGTCGTATCAAGCGAGCCAATCGGTAACATGTATATGTATTTAGATATATTCGAAAGAGTAAATTGAAAAGCACAACTGCTGTGGTAAATTGAAAAAACCAGGCGAAAAAAGAAAATTACTAATACAATATAGAATACAATCGTAATTATTACATTTATTGAAAACGCAAGCCACATACAGTATACACATAGTATTCGAGATTCCAATTTCTAGTAAATCCGCCTATCGAATACTGTTAAAATCTTCCCACGAACTTCCCTCGTAGTTGAGAATTCTATTGTCCAATGTACACAGAGTTCCACTACTTTGACCCCGGTTCAAGGCTTTGTATCTTCGTAGCGATTCAACGGGATTGTTTGTTTCGCTGTTTCGTTGAATTAGCCCTTCTCTAGTCGAACGGATTACCATACAATCGCAACGTGCGGTTGCATACCAAACAACAGCAAGTATCCCCCTTAAACTTCGCGACTACTGCACAAGATTTGTTCTTACATACCTCCCTTTCCTAGTTCGATGTAAGCTTACGATTTTCCTTATTGTTGCTATATAGAAAATACAAGGAGACAACAACTAACCGTAAGAACAATAGACCTTGCCTTCTCTGTTTCTCTGACTGCGTTTTCATCCAGCGTTCCGCGAGTTGCCCGCTATAACCTACACAAAACGCAGCTACCTCGAATCCCAACAAAGTAATAATTAATCCTAGTTAGTTTAACGTGCTACTTGGGTCGTTCCTGGATTCGCAAAGACGTCCGCTGAGCGCAAAAGGGGAAGAGGGCACATTATAGACGTACGAAATGCAGGACCGGCGAAACTTGCGTTATTAAATCCAACTACATGGCACAGAATGGAGCTGGGCTCGAGCAGAGGATCGTTGCCACACTTCTGCTAAAGCTGACTTTACCGACGAGGATGCGAGGCAGCCTGCCAGATATCGTCTCGACTACCTAGAACCGAGCTCTTCGTAACTTTGTCCGTCTTCTGTGGTCTGTGTGTATATCAGCCCATTTGTTTCTTGTCGAGTAGATATTACATACGGTTGTTGGTGTACCCTGAACACTATTCGTCTTTCGATCTTATTAAAGCTTCCAGGACGAGTCTATCGAGATATGCTTAATAGTTTTAGCAATCGTTATATCATTACAGGAGTTTATATTTCGACGAGGGAAAGATATTTTAATAATATTCATCCATCGATATGAAAAATCTGATAACACGATATACAAGTTTATTAAATCTTTTGCTACTTGTTGGAACTGTTAAATTCTATTTGAGGTAGAAATTTTGCAATGATTCACATATGAATGCTCTTCAGGCCAGATCGAAGTCACTATGAATTGCCTTGTCGCCGGTTATAGCCGTACAAAAGCGCAATTTAGCTTCATCAATCAATAGGAATAGTTATAATTTAAGTAAACTAATATTGCATCCCAATCGAACGAACCAGTAGATTCGAATCTGGAACAAGGTTCCTTCTAAAGGTCGAACAATTTAATCCTAAATTATGACTTCGTATCTGTCACGTTAGCCACGTGCCCGTGCATCGTTCGTACGTGCCAGCAACTATATGCTTTGTCCATCGAATGACATAGTCAGTAACAAAGCGAGGAAAGAGAGGGAACGATAAAATATCCAATGTTTTGCTAAGTATTTGAAATTCTTTTTCCTCCTTTTTTCTCGATCGTGTATTTGGTTATTAGATAATTATCGATAGTTTGTATTATTAGCTTCCGAGCCAGAATTTGAAGTCGATTATTGTATTTATTTTATATCTTTGCATTATATAATTGATATGTAATGCAACTGAATTAACAAACAATTTCATATTTGAGAACACTAAGGTGACATTGGAAAAAATTATAGAATTCATTTTGCTAGTTCGAATATATTAAGTTATTCCTTCGTTTCGAAAAAAATTAAACGAATTACTCCATTACTCCGATTCACATATATCTTAAATAGAATTCTGAACGATTAGAATGATTGTTCTTAATAGACTTTTCTACTTCTTTCATACTGTTTCCTTAGTCGATTTCGATAGTAAATATTTTTTAATAGACCTTTTAATTTAATTTAATTTGAAGTCGATTTATTTAATTTTATTGTATGTATATATATAATCTTTCACAGGTTGCAATAAGTCATACTGTGTTGTATTTCCCGCGTGAATGTTCTATAGTATCGCCATCTCACGACTTTTATCAATAATTTTTATTGTTTCTAAAGAAGACGCCGTTATTAGTTCGGATTTTGGCGCGTAGCATTATCGTACTCTTCAAACAACTATTTTTCCAAGTAATTTCGGATTTGTTGCAAAGATTTTCGAATATTTATAAAATGTGATACAGTTTATTACTAGAATACATATATCAGCCTTCGGTAACACACAGTATAATCTCTAAAATCAGTTATATTGCATTTCGAGTATTCGTTGACGTTCAATGTAAATAAAGATACATATACATACATTCGGAAATTAGTTAATTCCATACGACCGACTTCCTGCGATATAAACACACATCCCCACCCTTGGGCGTTTGTGAGACGAACGGGTCGCGGGGAGTGTCATTGCGGTGTCGAAAGTCGTCGCGTAAGGATCTGTCAATTTTCGTTGTTAGCGACGTATTAATTAATTGCGTAGTATCTTCACTCATATTCCTTCCTGCCTTCGTATGCTGTTATTAGGTTCGTGTTATTAACAGTTGTTCGCTTATTAATTTATTATACGTTATTATGACAAAATTAAATAATATTTGAAATTACTTTTCGTTCATTTTCCTCTCGATCGTATGTTTGGTTATTAGTTTTCGAATTAGAATCTGAAGTCGATCATTGTTTCTGTCTCATTTTGATTATAATTCTATATATTTGTTTTAAATTGGTGATTTTCTTTTGTGCAGATTGCTCGACCATAGCGGGACGATAACTGGGAATTCAAAATAGCGTCGTTTGGACGCCATGATGATCAACAGTTAATTTGTCAACTTCTCATGGAGATTGAGTCAGGTTTGTTAGAATAATAAGATGTTTTAATTATTGTAACAAAAGCAAACTGATACGTACGTTTATATTATCTTTTCATTAGATCATTGGTAATACAATTATGTATTTATTGTATAATACATACTTGATACGTACCTTTGCACTATGTAATTAATATGTAATATGATTGAACTAACGAATAATTGGTGGACACGTTTTTATTCGTCGGTTCACTAAACGAAGAGGAAGTGCAATCGGCGTGTCACGAACAAAGCAATGCACGTGCCGCAATTTTTCGTGCTACCGATTGCGAAAGGTGATGTCGTATTGAAAAAAAGGGAATAAAAGACCAAAGGTAGGGGCAAAAAATAAAATAGTGCCAGGTTGTGCAAAGATCCAACCCGCTTTGGTTCCAATGAAGTGCTATTTAGTTGGACTGCGTGTCCTATTACAGGCTCTCGTTCCGTTTTATAATGCAACGATATTTTCTGAACGTTGCCCGATAAATGAACAGCAATTGTTCCCCTGGTCCGCGTTTTCTCATTCCTTTTATTTTTCCCTCTCTCTCTCTCTCTCTCTTTGTTTCGTTATTCTCTTTGCTTCTTTCTCGTGCAATTTCCTTTTGAACTCGATCATTCGACATATACAAGGTGTCCTAGTAATCATGGTACGGTTGAAAAAGAGTGATTCTATATGAAAAAGTGTCGGAAATATGGAACGAAATTTGTTCATACGACGTTTCGATTTCGAGAAAATCGAGTTGGAAATTTATCAAGTATACTTGAACTTGGCTAATTTCAGACTGAATATGACTACATAAACGACAAGAGGTTATTCTACATGTGAAAATAAGTAAAAAATGTGGAATAATATTTCTTCACAGAAATTTCCAATTATTTTTTCACGTAGAATCATTTACTTACCGACTGTACCATTATAATTGTGACACCCAATATATCGCGAATATAGGAGCGGCGAGTAAAACGATGCAGTTCGTGGCAGTAATGATTGGAGATGGAGTCACGCGATCAGCGATACTTTGGTTCTGGTGTGCATGCGGCCTTAATTATTTTTACCAACCTTTCGTCCCAGACAATTCGCTACAACTCCCAAGATAATTTCCCACTTGGCGAATTAGCTTGTTCGCGGCTCGTGCTTAACGCCCATCGACCACCGATCTGGCTGTTCCATGTTCTCGTTAAATGGCAATCCAATTGCGTTATTATCCGTAAAATGGGATTGCCTTTCGAAAGATCGCCGGGGCACTCTTCATCGATCGCTTTCGTTTATTCGGGATTAGTCGGAGAAAGTGGCTATGGTTATTTAAGATGGATTGCTTAGCTGGCAAGTGGTTCGAATAAGGTTAACGAGCGTCTTAGTAGCTAGTAATTTATAGTTACCAGTAATTGTCTACCGATTTGTTAAACTGAATATCTAATAACGATGGCATTAACTACGATAACGTGCAAATTAGTAACGTAGGTTGCTAATATTAATCATTGGTTGAACGTTTGTACGAGGATTATTTCTCGATGGAAAAATTGAAATAATTACAGTATGGCTCACGAAAGTACTTCAACACATACTATACAAAACTTTTATGTGTATATATTGTGTGTGTTATATAAAATATCCTGAAATTCTGTTAGCTCTGTAACGAAGCACGACTACCGTGGTTGTATCGATAAAAGTTGAGGCGAATCTGAAAATGTACGTAGAAGTCGGAAGATATTTATTGCAAACATATATATATTTAGAAAACATTAGTATGTGCCATGGAGATGTATCTTAAGCATATAATAAGTATTCCATTAAATAATTCCGCTAAAAAGTTGTTCCACTATATATTGATTCCTATTAATATATCTATTGGATAATTAATCGTTTAAATGATTTCACAATTTTTGTGAGATATACCGTTGCATTAAATATATCGTAGCTGCTATGTACGTTTTTAGATTTGTTACAAACTTTACCAACATAATCATGGCTATCGTTGTATAGGATCTTCTGTTTTTAAGCAATTTGAAGAAATAAGTCAATATCTTACGATTTATTCTGTATTAAATATTTTACTCCAAAGTCGCTTCAAAATTGGCATACAAAATCCTTTATCTAAGCGATACAGGAATCCATGCGATTATATAAAAACTTTATACCAACAGCGAGCCTTAAATATTATTAAATCTAAGAATTCAACAATTTCAAAGTTTCCACACGTAGGCTGTTATACTCTCTATAAACATTCATAGAAAATTCTCGTTCCCACAATAACAATATATACCGATTGTTCCCCGCGTTATTGGATCATAAAAAAGCTCCCGGTCTCAAAGGTAACGTGCGCAACATTCATATTTCGCTTAGCAGTAAAACGATTTAAAAGACGCTATCGTGTAGATGCAAATTCGTCGTGTAGGCCTTTCCGGGCACGCTATTTACGTTGCGGATAAGCACAGATTAATCTTGTAGAAAGATGCTCGTAATTCTCACAGATCTATACTCTGGCATACGTTTGTTTGAACGTCATATCTCACCACCAATACGATATTTCTCTTTCATCGTCGAACTTTTCCAGGAACATAAAAAGAATAACATTGTAACTTTATTTCGATCGCGCGAATGAGACGTATCGCTCATATCGTTTGGGAAGGATCACAATTACGTGTAGGACAATAATTGTTTTTAAGATTTTTGAATCGACACGTGTTACTTACTGCATTTCGTATTCACTGTGCTGCCATTCTCTTTGTAAATTTTACAATAAAAACAAGAACCTCCACCACCAAAAATTGTTGCGCACGTCAGAAGCAGCACCAAAAACCCAGAGATGTGAAATGAATCACATTTGTGATTGGTTCCCGCGAAACGATGTCTTCCGTTATTCGGAAACGGAATATAGTGGATGATAGTATAGAACATGACGAGTGGCTTCACGTATACCGACATTTTGATTTACAAGATAATGATTAAGGGCAAATTTATTTTCAGTGATTGAGATTGTCTTTTCAAATTTTCGGTTATCATTTTTTAAGCAATAATATCGGAATAAGAATATGAAATAATAAACATTCTTGTAACATTTAAAAAGAGTCTATTTAATTTAAATACGAATATTGATACGTGAATTATGATTGGTTACACAATCGAGCTTTAATTTTTCCGAAGACAATAGGTCGAGTTTGGAACTACTCAATCAGTTATGTTCAAATGTTTAATAATCACAATCGTGTAATGTTTTCTAAATATGAAATACAATTTATACTTGCAACGCAAAAGGGTAACAACGTAATAATCATAGAAATATTATAATTAAGTGATTTTTATAGTTTTATTCGTATCTTTTTAAATAGAAACTTATTTGGAATACAGTAGTTTCCGGTATGGTTTAGCATTTCGTCAAACGGCTATTTTATAGGACGCTTCACTGTCACGTATGTTTGCTTATTTGGTGTCTTTTACTCTTTTTAACGAATAAACTATTTATATGTTCTTTAAATAATTTAGTTTATTCAGTGCAAGAAGCGTTGACAATGATTAAGCAAGATGAGTAAGTATAAAATTGATATTTATAATAATTCATTGTCTATTCTTTGTCGACATGGAGAATCATGTACTGATCTGAGTATCAGCAGTATAAATTCTTTTAGCAAGTATTTTTTGGATCACTCAATTTAGTTAATACTTATACAAATTATATACTGAAAAACATATGATAAAATTTATAGGTATATATATTAACAAGCAACAGTAAAACGTGTTTTCCCTTCCACGCGTTAGTTCTATATAATCTTGTTAAATATTAGGGGTCAAGCGCAGAATAACGAGGAGAGAGATCGAAGTAGAGAACGTGATCGTAACAGGAGAGTGGAACGACAAAATCGCATAAATTCTACAAGCCGTGATCGTAGAGAACGAAACGATCGTGGTCGAAACGCTTCAGATCGATGAATCTACGTAACAACATTCTTTATGATTTTCTTTGATAAGATCAGAACAGAAGTTGGAAAAGTTGCTCATGTTGAACTTTTTACTGATGAAAATGACAAAGTAAGAGGTTGTGGTATTGTGGAATTTGAAGATTGAGACTCGGTAAAAATTGCTGTAGAAAAAATGCATCGGTATGATGATAAAGAGGTAATTAGTATATTGTTATTCTTTCAACTTCCTTACAACTTGGATGGGTACCATGTAACCAATGTTAAGAATATATTTAATATTTATGTATTTTAGGACTTTGATGTTAAACGGGACGAATATGGCCGGTTAGCAACAGCTCGTAACAATGAAAGAGTTCGTGATGATAGATTTAGGGATCCGCCAAGGCCACAAGATGGTGGGCGTCAAAATATGAATGCTCCTGCTAGTGGAGGTGATGGTGGTGGAGGCGGCGGTGGTGGCGGTGGTGGTGGTGAAGATAGCAAATTTGGGAATACCTATGGTCTAAGTACTCAGTTTTTAGAATCTTTAGACATTAATGGACCTTTAGTTACTAGAGTATTCGTAGCAAATGTAAGTATATCTTGCGATACAGTTTGTATAATATTGACAAATTAAGTATATGAAAGTTTATTAAGTTATTACTTTGTATATTTAGCTTGACTACAAAGTGGATGAAGAGAAATTATTAGAAGTGTTTAAATTAGCTGGTAAAGTACTACATGTTGAATTAGGAAAAGATAAAGATGGAAAATCTCGAGGATATGGAGTGGTAGAATATGACCATCCAGTAGAATCTGTACAAGCTATATCAATGCTTCATAATCAGCAACTTTATGATAGACGTATGACTGTGAAACTTGACAGAGCAAATGAACCAGACATGCCACCAAAATTACCAGAAGGTACCTTCTTATTTCCTAAGAAATATTTTATTTTGTTATATAAACATATAAAAATGAAAATTGATATAAATTCCAAAATAGGGTTAAAGGGAATTGGAATGGGTCTTGGAGCTGGTGGTAATAGATTAATGGATGTAGCTAGAAACATTCCTATTGAACAAGCAAATAATCCACCTGTTGTGAGTCCTATGTCTGCTCTTCTGTTGGTTGCTGATGCTTTTAGAACTGGTTTAAATAATGTGCCAGAACAGTTAGGTGAGTCTTACCATAAATGTAATATATAAAATAGGATAGATAGAAAAGCTGACAAAGACATATTTATATACCTATAGCATTTGTATTGACAAATTCAAATGCTGCAGCTCTTCAAGCACGAGTTCTTTGCTGAATTCGTCGGTAACAAATGAGTTGGCTTCTAACTTTAATAATTTCGGCGTAGGAGTTGAAGGTTTGTCTGATTTACAAGCCTCTACTAGACAAGGCAACAATTCATTTGTGCGGCAAGGCTTATCTAAAATGGACAATGATGTAGGCTTCGATAGAAACAATGTTTTTGATGGTTCTAACTTCGCTGGTGGCAGAAATTTTGACGGTAGATTCAACAGAGGGGACAGCGATCGTGTTCCTGGTGGAGATGGTGGTTTTGCCAGAAATCAAGATGAAGGAAGAGGTGGGAACAAACAGAATACATATGATTCTCGACCGAGGTCAGACATTATTCTTATAAGAAATGTATGTACTTTCCTTAATTTGTACACAACAACTAATACGTGTATGTTTATTTATAATCATAAAGATAATTATAACAGCTCCCACCTAACACAACATGGCAAACGTTGAAAGACAAATTTCAAGACGTTGGAGAGGTGAAATTAGTTGAAATGCGGGGAACTGGCATGGCCATAGTACAATTCGCATCTAAATGGGATGCTAAACGTGCTGTGTGTATCCTTTTAAAGAATATGCTAATAGTATAGATCGATTTTGTCTATTTAAGAGAATACGCATTTTGAAGGGCATGTATCATTTTAAAGTTTTTTCTTAATAATTCTTATATATAGCTATGATGAATAGGTCACGTATCGATGGTAGGACGATTGATGTTTGTCTCTACTAACTTACTTTAACCGTTCGGTATGTTTCAACTGGTTCATAAATTCCGATAAACTACTTTCCAGATCAACACTTCCTACTATATAAATTAAACTATAATCAGATTGTGAATGTTTATAGAGGCACATATCTTTACTTATTTTTATATTTATTTCATATATTTATTACATCTCTATTATCACATTTTAGAAAATGAACGAATTTTTATATTTTTTTCTTTAATTAGACACAATAAACACAAAGTAATATCTTGCATATTATCGTTGAAAAGAGTCAACTGAATCATCCAGCTTCGATTGACATTCGTAAAGCCGCAAACGGTTATAGAGCAACTGGGGCCCTCAAACTGCCTTTAATCGGACACATACACTGTTCCACCGTTTCTATTAGCAATAAATTCAATCAGATCTTCCCCTTCGCGTGGTTGTAAAATCTTGTTACTTCGAAGGGGGAACGGAAGCCGACATACACTTATCCGGACCGGATCGACGAATGCAAATTCGCGTAGTATCACTTAATTGTTCTGTCGATCGGAAGGAGCCACGTTCAGCTGGTTAGAAAAGAGGGAAAATGGTCAATGGACACGTATTGCCATTCACGTTCATCTTGCGTGCCACCTTTTCATCTTTTAGGATTTAAAATCAACGAATTCGTTGTGACGAAGTTTTACTCTTCCATCGTTAAATTCTTTCTTAGAAATGTTTCTGCAACGTGGAAATCCGCATTGCTATTGTGGGGACTGATGTTTACATCGTACACAGGTGTCATTTTGAAATGACACTCTGTGCTTCTTCTGACGTAAATCCATTCGTTTCATTAATTTTGAATGTTTTATACCGCAGTCAGCATCCTCTATTTATATAAATAGCGAGAAATGAAAAACACTCGGACTTTATCCTGTTTCAGGAGGAAAAAGAATCGTTCGAATTGCCGGACCAGATTCGAACTTTGATCTGTCCTTTGCCGAGCAACTGCTGTTATCAATCGAGCTATGTAGGTCATCGACGTATTCTTTCTTTTTAAGTCCGATGCTCGAAATGGATGCTGTCTGCACTCTACTAGAACTCGTAAGTTCCCTTTTATGTGATATACTTCTTTCCCAGCGGATCGTCGTATTTGAGTAGTTGTAAAACGCCGCAGTTATACTTTTGAATGGAGATGCGAGGAATTTATAGGCATTACCATAAAATTTCGAAGAATTCCTCGAACGTAATGCGACTCGTAAATAAAATATAATTATTCTGTGGTAATTTTCTAATTTCAATTTTCTGTCCCCACGTTTCTATTTAACGAGTGTTAAAAAATGAAGTTAATTTACAATCTTATCATTAAAATAGATAAGAGATTTTATTGAACAATTATTCGGAAGATTTTAATATTAGCAATACCAAATATAGAATACAAAGTCATAGAAGTTTGATTTCGTTCATATATTCACTGCTATCGAGCAGCAACATACGTTGCATTGATTGCTTAACTTATCTTTTTTTATATCCAAGTAATATGATGACACATTCGTTGCGACAGTTTTTATGCAAACAAAGTATATCACTCTATTGAAACAAAGATTACTCGTTAAAATAGAAATGTTTACGATGAAAACAGAATGCAACCCGAGAGATAGATAAACTTGTAGTTGTATCTTAGTACCATTGATTGGGTTAGTGGATAAGTTATTATTGTTATTTTCTTATTTTGAATAATGGTGTAAATTTAACAAATATACGTTCCTGACAAAATATTTACAAAAACCCTATTACCATAGCTAGAAAGATTCAACAGACGAAGTAGAGAAATAGAATCTAGTTTTGCAAAGAATGTTACGAAATGAACGAACTTCCTGTAACTCTGGAGGATATTCGGCACGTGACATTTCGTGAATACAATCACGTAAATCATTTTGAAATCTGTTTCATTGCCGGATTATCATTGAAATCGATCGATTATCCATACACCAGCATTGCTTGATTATAATCTAGTTCCTCGACGTTGGAACCCGAGATATTAGGGGAATTTAACTAGAGACCCGGTCATGTCCGAGATAGGGTTATGACAGCACGACAGGGATCACTCTAGTTGGATTGCTAATTGCTAATAGAACTATGAGTGAAATACGAGACAAGGGCAATGTTCCACGTACGTTCACGTTATGAGCTTTTCAAAGTAGTTGATTTAAGTTGATTTATTCATGTGGAGAATAAGCAATGAACGAAATCGCTGAACATAGATACGGGATGTATGTTAATATTAATAGTAAGTAGTAATGGTAGGTACACTCTCGTATATAGTTCACAGGGCACTTATTAATTTTAAACACAAGTTTTAATAAAATATGCCTATAATAAGACCTTTAAACGATGGTATAATTTACTTTTTCTTATGGTACAGCCGCTTAATAAATATCAACTTTATTTTGTGATTATAAAATCCATGTACCTATTGTGTATTAAGTGACCCGAGATTTATGAATAATGATGTATATATAGTACAAATTATTCACGTATACATCAGTGATGTCATATGTATCATTGTTTGAGAATTACTGTTCTAATCGTTTAAAGTTAGAAAAGTCACTTATCTCTGCTGCTTCGGTATCATCAAAATTAATAAAAATATAAACAACGTTCCCTCCATTGCCTAGTTAACTTCTAAGATTTACTACATGCAATCTAGAAGTATCATAATTTCCCTTTACCGACTCACAGCCCGTTCCACACCCAGACGCAGCGTTAATCCGCCGCAGGTGGGCTTACGTACAATATCTCGTTTCACGGAATAAATCGAGCAGATAGAAAAGAAATGGCAGAGACCAGGGAGCAGAGGGTGATAGGATAGAGTTAATTAGCCACGACATGACGCGACGAACTACTTTCTGATGTCGCATCGTGCACGGCGTAACCCAATTTACGTTGGCGAAAAGATAGAAAAAAAGAGGGTTTCGGGACGAGCGCACGGCCGCGCGACGATATAGAGAAGGAGTTCGGGAACCAGGAATGACAGAAAGAAAAATGAAAAATAAATGCACCTACGACAACACGGTGCACCACCGAGCTTCCAATGCTTTTAACTTTCCCCATAAATTTATTTGCCCTCCCTTTCTCTCATTTCTACGTTTTTCTTGCGTATCTTGCCTTCCACCGTTTCTTCCATGCTAGGATACCCGGCGAACTTTCGTCAAGAAACATAGTTTCTTTTCCCTTCCTGCCACCCCCTATTTCCCCTTCGTTCTGCTTATCTCTTGACCATCTGTCTCTATTCCGACGCCTCTCGTCCCGCTTTTTGTACTTCTATTGACCTCCTTGTCTCGCGTCCCGAGAAGTCGCGGCACTCGAATTAACCCGTGATTCTTCGACTTAGTTGCTTGTCGGAAAGTTTTAAGCTGCACGCGACCGACCGGCGCGTCGTCGCCGCCAAGAATAAACAGAATAATATTGACGATGCGATAAACGAGCAGAGGAACTTGCTGAATAGCTACGTAAATATAGACATTAAGCTCCAGAACAGTATCATAAATTGTGGCGAATTGTATTTATGTGATGGGTATAATATAAAGACGTTTCCAAATTAACGGTTTTTTTATGGTATAAGTAGCATAATATTTCATTGCCGGGAATGATAAGATACGTATTGATGAATATATGAAAAATATATATCGCTACTTGACGACGATACTGGCGCGCAACTAAACATTTCAAATTTGCTTTTATCCAATGGAAGACTTACATTATGTTCTTACTTTTATCATGTCAAATATATTTATAATTCCATCAGTTTTATGTCGGAAGCAAAATTACTTACGCCGCTGTCAATTTGGCCTTAGTTTTTACAACGCTGCCTCATCTTCTGGGACGCTACAAGTGGAAAATTGTAGATACTATTTTCTTGAATACACACATTGTATATACACATACACATATTGTGCTAAGTCAGCCTTGCAACATCGTGACTCGCGAAGATTTCTTTGTATATTTCAAAAAACCTCCCCTCTGATATTTACATTTTCTGAGTCGTGACATGATCGATGCAAAGCAGCCAATACGGTTCTACTTAAAGAACAATTTCATCTTCATACATGCTCTAAACCGTAACATCATATTTTCTACAAGAAAATTACATATCAGAGCTGAATGGTTTGACATAATTTGATGTAAAATAATAATATAACTTACACCAAATCATTCCACTTTTAGCTGATACCTACATTCTTCGATATCAATTTAGATAACAGAGATTTCGTGTCACAGTGAAGGGGCTTCTCAGTTTTCCCAAGATTTTTACTACAAATGTAAAATTACTACAATGTATAGAGGATATTGGTGTCAGTACAATGTCACTCGTGAAATACGCGTAGCATACGAGATCTTTTTTAATTAATGAATGCGCATAAAACACTGCATAAAATTGGCTCAGCGGAGTGTGTCAGAAGTTAAAACATCCGAAAATATGCTCATCGAAAGTTTTGAGCTTCGTATCAGAATAACTCTGAAAGTTGGAGTAATTAGAAAACTTGAACTTTACTTATTTGCATATTATGTCTACTGAATAATTATTACGTTCCTGGAACTTTAAATTTAAAACAAACTCCGTATATATTAACTCACATTTTTCATGTCAGAAGTCGCAGTTTTATAAGAAAAAATGTATGTACATTTTTAACAGTGGATAGCTTACTGTTTAATTATATTCTTCTTTATGTTATGATGAGTTAAATCAGACCTATTCTCACTCTACTACAACATCGCAACATCGAATATAGGATAATGCATAAGTTTTAGATTCCTGGAATTGAAAGACCATATGTTAAATCGTGCAGAATTCAGATTGCGATGAAGATCTAGCGATCTAGCGAACCTCATAGGATTTATTGAATTTTTATTACATCGTGACAGATTTCTTAGACTTTGATCAAATTCGTCGGAATTCCGCCAGAGTCGTCAAAATTTCCATAAATTTAATCGGATATGTTATAACAGAATATTATTGAGACTTATAACTTTCCATTAAACTCCATGTTTACTTCGTCTAATGTTAATTATGTTTCTGAAATAACCTTTAAGAATTGGAAACTTAAATGTCATTCGATCAAAGCAGAAAATTTCTTTGTTTCGGAATTTATCAAAGTAGCTAAAGACTGTCAACAACTTTGAATCTAATGAAATCATACTATTATTCTTAGAAATCCTATGGGTTTATTACAATCTCGCTATAATTAATTTTAGAGGTAATATTTGTGTTCCAGTTTTCCTTTAATGTTTTCAAAATCTGTCAGCAGTTTCATAATTTTCTTGATGGCTAATAGGTTTCTTCCACTTGCAATGTTAGCCGGTTTTGCTGAGTTCAGTAAATTTCATGGCATCTTGTAAAATTCGGTCAATTCCCTATCGAATCGAGAATCCGCCATGGTCTGCTAAATTTGTGGCTACTTCTGGAGGATCTGCAGAGTGTGGATGAGTTCCTGTGAAATTCGACGGGCTTCGAAACTGCTTTAATGTAATTGGGTTCGGTGGACTTTCTGCCTCATTTAGCAAATTTCAACTGCTTTCCAAATCGTGTACGCTTTTTCGTGATTGTTTCCTCATGCACTCGGTTACAGAGTGTCACTGCTACTTCAGGTTTCCAATAATTTTAATCTTCCATATATTTTTAAGTATTATAGAAAAATTTTACATAATAATTCTTTAGTCAATCCCTGTGTAACTTTTGGTATTTCGTTTTTTATAATGACAAATTCATACTGATTTTGAGATAAAATATTATGAAATAATAATGCTTCTTTCGTAAGTCATCGAACATTTGCACTGTTGCGCACGCGAAACTGCAATTATATTTATAACTGTAAATAATTTTTCATCGTGCAATGATTTTTCATTTTCGTGAATATAAACGATTCCATTGTTCGACTATGTGCGACGATGTTTACGAGAATTTCTAACATTGTGTAGATTAGAAAAAGACATTTTCGCCGCCTGGTCCATGGGGTATAATAAAAGCTGAATGAGCGGTTCGTTCTGGCCGAGATGCTCATTTTCTATGCTTTACGAGTTACGAACTTGCGAGCACGCGAGATTGTCATTGTTACTTAGGATACCTAGGATACAGCAGTAGACTTGCGTAAAGAAAAATTAAAAAGGAAACTTTCACTGGTGCTCCTTCATTGTTAAAGCATTTTTGTTCATGTTTTTATGTATAGAGAAGATTGGCTCAATATTTATTTTAATAAAGACTAAATGTTTGTTTTGTCTAGTTCTTTAAAAGGTTTCTTCAAATTTGTTATATATATTATCTATATGTTATACAATATCACAAAGAAATTTCTTTTTATAAATTTTATTCAAAAATAGAAAATTCAAACTTTTGCATTCTAATATTTAGACAAAACTAATTCGAAAGAATTTCACTACCGCAGAGAAGGAAATAGAAGCAAGTAAATTCAAGAATCATTTTTGCTTCAACATACCACGTTTCAACATATCACTTCATAGTCTAAGAATGAAAATGTGGTTACGTCAGGATTGAAAAGTTCGAGCTGTCTGCTCTACCTACCGCCGAGGTTTCCGTGTAATTTTTAACGGCAGCCTTACCACGGTACTTCTTACATGACTTCTCACTTAAGCTCGCCCGAAAACTAGGCGAGTTTAAAAGGGGTAGTAACGTTCTTTCAGGTCGCTTCCTGCGTCCCTTCCCCCTTTTTTCTTGTATTTCCGGTGAGTAAAACGGCGAACATACACGAGGACAGAGGTAAACCCCGCCGGATTACTCGGGATTCCATCCCGTTTCCGGTTGTGCCCTCCGTGACTCAAGAGCGATTGCATCGACCTTTTGCTTCTTTCTCAACCAAGTCACGCGCCACTCCTTTGACGTCTACGATACTGCTCCAGCGGAATAACCGGAATCCTCGTCGGATACAATGCTTTCTATCAAATACTTCCAAGTAGGATCGATTAAATCCTGCGAATGTTTAACGTTTTGGATTACGCGTACCATCTACCAGGTTACCACTTGTCTGCCTGTTGTTGTTAATAAACTAAAAAGACAATGGACTATGCTTTTTTTTTAATATTCCAAATTAATTAGTTGTTAAATTGGTATCGAACAGATGGACTCGAATAAGGAACAACACGTGTCATTCTTTCATACAACAGGAGAATTCATTTGCGTATTGCTTTGTAAAATAAAAATTACTGTACGTACGTATTAGGATTTCTTTTCGATTCCTTTTATCGTGTTTTGCCTATGATATATGAATTTACAATTTTAATGGATCTTTCAGAACTCGAAGTTTAATGGAGGAAGAATTATGCATGAAGGTGGAATACAGGTTTTAGGAAACCCTGGTTTATAACGTTGCTGAGAATAAAGCGATTTTTGATCTGTCAAGGTTTTCGTGATTCGCTCGCTCTCAGATTAGCTTGTTTCATGCTCGCCATTAGACGTACGAAATCTTTAATTACTTCAACATAGTGTTCATTAGGTCTTCACTGTGTAATCTGTGGCAAGGATATTAAAAATGATGGGTGATAAAATTGCTACACCACCCGTCGCTTCTTATTACGGTGTTTACAAAGATGAAAGCTGCTACTTAAAAGCATACGCAGTCTATGTACATCACAAACATGTGAATTGCTTTCATACACATAATATCAATCAAGATTATGTTTCGATTTTCATATAATTCATTGCTGTGAATAAAAATCTGAATTATTGAAATTGTGAAATTCTAGATTATTGCAAAATTAATTGACAGAGATTAACTATGAATATTGGTTGTGAATTTCGGGTTTATTTCCGTCTTTGTCAGTTACATTTAATTAGCTATCAAAATATCAATTATTGTTTAATCGAATCTACAAATCAATAATTACGTATATGAACAGTGAACTGACTAAAATTAAATTATTACGTTGCGGAATAAGTCCCTTCAGTGTTACATTTTGTGGAATATCATAAAAACACATTTGTGTTGAATGCATCGGACAACATACAAGTAATATGGACAAATATTGTTTATAATTGCATCATTTAATGACAGTAATGCAGGGAAACCGGACATTATGGATATTTTAGACTTTTCTTTTTGACACAGCAGAAATCTCAGATTTACAACGTGTATTTAACATTAATATTAAATATGAATCTTTCTAACCGATTGACTGAGGAATTTAGTTTTATAAATCTCTTATGAAGCTATGTCATGAAGTGCGTAAATGAATACAAGCGACGACGAGTGTACAGATCAAACGCATCGAAGTAATGATTTGTTTAACGTGTATACTCGTCAAACGCAGTTAACTGGTTAATATTTGATAATCTTTTTACGAAGGATATTACATATTTCAAGAATATAAAGATATACATTTCGGAATGTTTCGTTATTTGAAAGGAGAAGAAATGTCAAACGATAAGGATAAATAAATAGGTTATTTATTCCATTTGTAAAATATAATGAAACAATATAAATAAAATATATGTTATACGAAATGTTTTGGCACTCTTTTAAAGAAATGCGAACGAATTAGTACACAATATAACATCGGATTAAAAAGGCTAATCAGATGAATGGGTCTGTGAAAGAAATCATTTTTCAAAATATCTTGCTTGTTTAAAATATCGTGCCTAACAATAACTAACTTGATGTACTGTGGCAAAAGCCACTGCAACCTATTAGAATTATCGCTTTTCGTTAAGTTAAGTAATTATCGCTTTAAGTTAAGTTTTCGTTGACAGACTCTTGGAAAATGTCTGCTGACAAGCAATATTAGTTTGCGCCTTGTATAACATATATTACGTTTACCTACGTAATCTAACTATGTGTACCACCATTGACAACTATAACACCTCTAGAACATACTGACAAGGACAGATGTGCACTATAATAATTCCGTCACGTCTCTGTAGAGTTTATCGATTAATTGGCACGTACCGCACTTCTCTATTCCACTTTCTTCAAGTTTTCTTCCACCAACTATAAGACGAGCATTTCAACTCTTTTCTTATTTCCTGTAACGATGCTCCCTGAAAGTACATTTTATATGGAATGATTAAAAAAGTTCACCTCGTTCTATTTGACGGTCAACTGTGAGATACAGAGGGAGAGAGTAAGTGAGTGAGTGAGAGACAGAGAGAGAAAGAAAGAGAGACAACGAAACAGAGAACTTAATCCTATGGTACTTCGCGCGTTACGCTTAAGCTTTTTTAAAAGTTAGCAGTTATTTTAATATTCATGAAGATACATTCTGGACAACAACGGAGAGTCGTATTTGCGTCACAGAATTATGATCTACATTGGGTACCATGTATCCGAACACACGGTTGCGCTATACAACTATTAAAAAATCATCCGGCTAATCCCGTGCGCGCTTTCGTTACCGTATGCAAAGCAGCTTTTGTTACTTATTTATACCTGATCGCACTTCGCGTTAAGTAATAATAATTTCCATCGTTTTTCCCTCCTAAGCTATAAATGCTCGCAGCATTAATTTCTTCGGTCTGGAAACACGCATTTTAATGCACGATACTTGCATCATGTAATTTGTCGATTTTCCTTTCCTTTCATTTATTAAATCTTTTAAATAGGCAGATATGAAAGGAAGGTTTTCTAACGAAGGAAGAATAGTTTATATAACAAAGTATTCTTTGTTATATAATTGCATCGTACATGTCAGGAAATAGGAGACTTTGGAAATTTGTTTTCTATCGCTAAGATTTTATATTTAAAGGTTCGTTAGATCTGAAATCTAAATATACTTGAAGTAATCGAAAAGGACGTGTATAACGATAATTTAACAATTATAGGTGTCACAAGTTGTTAATTTAGAAATTAGATGTGAAAACTACTGTGGCCAATACTAAGCCTATTTAATATTATTTCTTCGCTTACGATCGATAAGATGTGTATTGTAAAATGATAATTGTATGAGATTTGATTATAGTACAAAATAGATAATTTAGTTGAAATTATATTCAGATGGTTGTTATCAATACACTAAAGCTTTTGTGATCAAGTAGGTACTTTAGAATTTCTGTTCTATGTATAGGTACAATTAGATGCTGTATCCAATATACTAATGATTTACGGTTATTGCTATCTAATGGTAACGGTATATCTGGTACAATTAATATTCACCTGTAGTCGTAGTTGGTATAATCATACTTGTATTGGAATCTGATATAACCATTGATAGTAATTCTATTAATTATTGAATTTATCGCGCGTCAAATTAACAGTCGCCAAAGAAGTTCGAAATTAGTTTCAATACTCTTCAATATTGTTCTAAATTAATTTTTATTTCGACGAATTATTTTTCTATGAAATATTTTCTGGATATATACCATTTTTTGTCCTATAAATTGTTTTTTGCGTTCCATAAATTGGTTTCGCGGTATAATTACAACAGTAGATGTGCTTCGCATAGATGTTCGCGAAAATACATGAAAATTTATAAAGGAAACGTACATGTAGCTTGAATAAAGCAGAGCGTGTTCGTGCAGAAGAACGATGAAGTAAAATTTGAAATGTAGTATTTGTTTCAGAAATAGGGAAAGCTTTCGTATATATCGTAGAATAGCTTTCCAAGAGCTGTTAAGACACCACCAGAGAAACGTACTCTATCGAGTAAAAAATACCTCTTCTCTCTTTTATCTCCGTTTTACTCCTTTAAGGATGCAATATCTTTAAAGCTGTTGGATCTTAAAAGATTTTAAAAGGACACTTATGTGTCAAAAAGGAACGCTGCAACTCAAAAGATACAGTTTTATAATTTTCGTTCGGATCTAAATTCACCCCTTTGTAAGCTGAGCAGGGGCATAAGCCTGAATTACGTTTCTATGCATTTGTATGGATAACGTTTCTAAGCTGAACCCAAGTCGGAGTCTCATCCGGCATTGGAGATATTGGAAGAGTCCGTAACACACGTTTTACCCCTTTCCATACCCTTAGGACTTGAATTTAAAAAAATCTCTTCTTAGTGGGTGCTTACGTCATGGAAGGAATTTACTGCCCGAATTTCATGTTTGCTCAGGAGTTTAGACTGTGCGTTGACAAGAGTCAGTCAAGAAATTCGTTACTAGATAGGTGACCAAAAGAATTCGTGCAGTCTCTGAGAATAATAATTTCTGCACGTATAGCTATTTTTTTTACAACAAGTTTAAATAAATTAAAATAATTGTCCTCGCAATTTATAATTCTTTTTCGACGAGAATCAAATTTGTAAATTCCGCTTCTACAATGTGTTCTAACCCTAGATACAAAAAAATTACTAATTTCCGCTTGAACCTCTGCTCTATTGTTAATCGTATATGATATTATCGCGCCAGGAAAAAATGATAATCACCGAGAGAAATGTCAGAACAGTATGAAAAATGAAGTAGTGTTTCCCATTATAAAGCACAAATTTTCTCAGAGGTGGTACATTTTGCAATATGAAATCTTGCGTTATCTTGTAAGAACAACAGATATATAAATGAATATCAGACTTCAGTGGTGATATAAATATTTGACCGTAAACAAAGCAATTTATTTCTTTAGAATACACTTGTGAAAAAATACATAGAACAAGAATGATGGTGCTGAAAGAAACCAATGGCGCTTAAGTATGTTAATATCATAATGGGGGCTACTTTCAACGAACCATTCTTTTTCACAGCGACAGGCGAATGGCGTATGGAGAACACAGACTTTCGTTGTTGCTCCTGTAAAGTAAGATTACTGTTTGACCCACTTCAGTATAATTACATTCTTGCATTTTCATGCATTCATTGTGCTCTACCGGCGAACGTGTACTGTGTCAGTGACTCTCAAAAACTAAAAAGGATATTTATTCCCATATATTATGAGCAAAACGTTCTCCCAACCATCGTTGAATTTGATAGCAGTCTTCTTAACATCGATAAATATCCAACGAATCGTGAAATTGTTGAATTTTAATTTGTCGGTGAATTGGCAATCTTGTTATACATAACAAGCGCGCTAGCGAACTAGAAGACCAAATAAAGCGTAATATTAATATATATTTATAAAGATTCATAAAATATTTTACGTTTACCGTACAGAGTACACAGAGATGATTGTAAATTGCATGGACAAAACGATGCCTTTGTCACAATTGGCTCCCCGTGGCTCATTGCCCATTTTTACCGCTCCACCTTCACTCGGCGTGCAAATATTTCAATATAATTGTTCTTTATCTTGATTAATTTCGTTTATCATGATAAAGCGTAAAGTATTTTCCACGCGAAATTTCATATCGTTGCTATTTGAAGGACGTGAAATATGAATTTTCCTTCCTATACAGCAAATATTCGCCATAATCTCTCCTGAGCTTCGAATTCCGTGGCATTGTCGTAAATTCGGTTCTCGTAACGTTCAGGCGAGATATCAATTGCCATTTCTGACCTTCGATACATGTTGCGTATAGCGTTACATACGGGGTCGAGCATCGCATGGAGATTTACGAGTGCCATACGAACGATCAGCTTGGAAATGCCGGGAAAGCCTCTGGGTATTTACCATCTCCTCTTAAACATACACCTGCTACTCTATGCATAGCGGTTAAAAGGGCTATGTCCTTTATCTTTTGCCAACGGAGAGCAAAGGTCGTGGTTACAGGTTCAGATGGTGACAATAAACTGGTCGATATGTCACGCGTATATATGTATCTCGTTTTACATTGTTTGCTTGTGTATCTGTGAACGTGTTCAACATTGGCGAGATGTCTACCAACGGACCATTTGAAGTTTGATAATTGGATTTAACACGTTTCGTGTTCAAAAGAAAGCCAACGTTTTGGGAGAAGTTTCAACTGGAATAAGGAAATTATGTTCGAGGCGTTAATGCAATATTTCATTAGCAATTTTATTTTGTCAATGTTTTACCTGATTAAATTCGATTTTTTAACGTTACAGGCTAATATATCATAGCTGAAATATTTTCATCCAAACTTTTCATTTTACATTTATATTTATTATAATTCAATTATTATATTGTACATAGTTTCAATACGATTTAATACTTAATTATATTCTGGTATGTTTTAAAGTATTAATAATCGAAGCCGTGTGTTTTCCTCGAAATACGTTCTTCTTTTTATACATGAATTTATTAACTATGAATTTCATTATACTTTACCGCTTGAAAATTCTTCAATTATTAGTATCTCCATTTTCTCATTTTATCTTTTATGTCGATTATTGTTTAAATATCTCAAATATTATTATTATTATTACTTTATACTCTTCTATAACATTACTCATATCGTTAAGTAAGATCACGTGAATACAAACTAATATTTCACATCCCTTATGACAACATTCCCGGAGTAATCTCCCTGCGTTTCAACAATTTCCATCCTCGTTACATCACATTCCTCGCCAATTTATTAGCGCGAGGAATCCAATATGCGTGAGAAATTTTGTCAAGTCTAACAAAAGTAAGTCGTCTTATAAAACGGTTAAAAAGCGGTCGCACGAAACGTCGCTATTGTTCCTCTCGATAAAGGAGCAAGAAAAAACCGAGCAAGATTAACTCGGCCTCTATTACACGGCGAAACTTGCAGCAATAATGGTGATCCAGTTTCGCCGCGGCCGATTCTGTCCGATGAGCTAATTAAATGCAATCGTTTAATTCTAATTGTTCATCGTTGCTCCGATGGAGAAAGCCAAGGCATGCGAAGCCCGCTAATGACGAACGTTTTACTTATTAAACGTTGGCTGGTGAATAGCGCCACCAATTATGATACCAAACGTTCGTTTCGTCGTTCATTGGTCCGTTACCATTCTCGAAATCAAACGATCGGATACAGTGTAATCGACATAGGCGCATTCGAAGGAAACGCGTTGGAACAGCAACGCACCATTTGCATCTCGAAAACGATGTAAATTGCGTTCAAAGCATGCCTGGAAGGTTATTTTCGGGAATATAAGATTCGCCGTTACACTGCATCAGAAAATGGTCAACGTTTAGCCGGATGGTATTAATTAATGGGCGGTGTAACGATATAACGCGATCAAGCGACCCAATTTCCGGCGAAAAATCAATAACGCCAGAGCTCAACGGCGGTTTCGACGTTGTCACGCGAGTTCGTCGCGTGCGCGACCGCGTTTATGCTTTTTCGAAATAATTTCGCCACCTCAAAGCGAGTCATCATCCCTTGAGCGGTCGCTAACGAAGATTTAATTGCTTTTACGGCTGCAAGGTGGACGAGCTGTAGCGTATTTTTTTTTTCTCCCGTTCCTTCTCCTCGTTGTTTTTGTTGCGTTGTTTGGTTTTTTGTCCGTCTTTTCTTTCTTTTTTCCGTTTTTCCTTTCCTTTTTTTTTTTTTTTTTAATGCCGCGACGAATTAAATTCCTCTGAAAATTTATACCGCCGACTCCCTTTGATACGTTGTTCCGAGCAACGAGCGCGTAATTTTCGCCGAGCGAATATTTCGTCCGCGCGATATTAGCAGCGGTTTCGCACGCCAGTCATCGTCCATACCTCGTAACGCGTTGTTGTTTTTTTTGGCAGAGGTCACGGAATTCAGCTTGTGTATTCGATGAATTTTTTCATAAATTTCGCACTCCCTTCCGTTGTCGTGCTTTTAATATCAAATACTTGATAGATTGAAGCAATTCGGTTACGGTTCCCAATTGCGCTAGAAAAATTGGGAAATATTGAGAATTTCAGGTGGTCTTAATTTGACGGGTTATACATGTAAAAGCTATATTTCTCTCTCTCTCTCTCTCTTTGTCTCTTTCATTTTTAGTAGAAACGTGATTAATAGAAGAATAAACGCGAATATAGAGAGAAAAATCCTTTTCGATCATTATTTATCTTGGTCTGGAACAAAAGGGTTAAGCTTTACAATCTCAAGTATCAACCGCCATGGATTCGGGCTCGTTAATTCCCGTTTCCACTTGGCAGACAAAACAGCAGCTTGCCATTCCCTCTAAATGGAACAAGAGAACAAAAACCGAATAAAGGTAACGGGGGATAAAGACACCGACCGAGACAGCTCGTGTTCTAATGGTACCGCGTGAAAAATGTCGCTCGGTGGCCTTATTACACGGCCGCTACGAGCGAAAGTAAGCGGTTAAATAAATTATGTTCGCCAAGTTGCTCGCGAGGACAAACGCGCGTAACACGGAACAAGATTAGAGGAGACAGTGTGGAATCGACCGCGGAATTAGTTTCGTTGTCCGGTTACAACCGTAGGTTTTACGTTGTCGCGGAAACGCGTCTGTGCTGACTGGCGTTACGTGACCGAAATTTCCAATATATTCGTTCATAAATTTTCTCACGATTATTCAGCGAAATCCCTCCGTGAATACTTCCTGAAATATGATTATTAAATAAAAAGAAAAATCAATGGTACGAGTGCACGCGTGATATAACCTAATTTTGCCGCGATATCCAACCTGTTAACACTTTCGTTGCTATTGTCGCGTATGCTGCGTTTCATAAATTGTTTCGATAATGGTCCTGACGCAAATACTTTAGTATTTCATTATGGCGCAGTGACGTTATTTGGTTTCGTTAATCGGCGGTTTTTCTTACTGATTTCTTCAAATAATAATTAACGAGGCTGGATATAATAATATTTTTTGGCTAAATAGTAGTGTATTGTTTATCGAGAGGAAAAATTAACTTGAAAAGCAGCACTTGATAATAAATAGACGGTGAATGTCCATGTAGTTGTGAGAAATTTCAGATTGTACAAAAGTACGGAATATACATTGTATGCAAAAATATGTAAAATAACCATATCAAAATACTTGTTATTATCGTTTGGCAATTGTACCAATATAAATGAATTGGGATTAAAAGGAATTTGATTTAATAAGATTTAATCCGAGGCAATTATTTTACAATGATAAAAATTAGAAAACAAGAAAGGGTGGAAAATATTCGTTTCCAATTTTATTTTGTTCCATTACATCAACTTCTGACAAGAAAGTAATTGATTTCTCTATTAAATAATACTAATACTAATGAAAACAAGATGACAAGTCAATTACGATATTTCCTTCGCTTTAATTCTGTTTTGAAAATTTCTTACTGCCAGAGAAATGTGTCAAAACGTTTCCTTTAGAAAGACAGGAAGAAGGATGGGGCGCTGTAGTACAGAGATTGTGGAAGAACAACTTCAAAATTTCTACCTCGTACAAATACATTTCAGTTTTTGAGTTTGATTAAGTTTAAGTTACATTATATAGTTTGTTAGCTGAGTTGGAAAGCGTAGATACCGCGAACGGGCCAGCATACGAACTGAAACAAAAATATCCGGCCAGAAGTTGTAAAACAGAAAACATGTACACGTGTACTATGTTCCTGACGCTTGACTGATTGAGAGCAGTTAAAATTTCAACTCAACTTCCACCGCATCGAGTCACGTTTCCCGTACGTATGTAATAATTATTTGTTGAAAGCTTGGAAACATATTTTTTGTCGTTTCTATGGCATGCGTCGTTAATCAGATTGTATCCTCCTGTTCAGTAAATAAAAATGAAAGTACGCAAAGTTATATTACAAGCAAAATGATAAAATGCTTTTTTACCACGCTTTCTATTTATTTATTTCGCTTTCATACACAGGATGTTCACGCTATCAATTCCAAATATTTTTCAAAAGTTTATTCTATTTTTTAGACACGATACAATGAATCGGTTTTAAATTTACCATGGATTTTATATAATGAAAACATCGTAAATATTTTAAAATATTGGTAGTCACAAAATCCTTGTTACATTATTATTATTTGTCAATAGTCACGACAGATTTTTTAAATCTGTTCAATTCGTCGCATTACATATAAAATATAGAGAAACTTTGCCCTTTTGTGTTCCTCCTATAAATTTTGCATTAATGGGAAAAAATGTTGGCAACTAACCTCGTAGACACTGTGCATAGACGTTAAGCGCTTTTACGTTTGCCTTTTCGCTAAATTGCTTCCGTGAAGCGTAACCGAATTCCTCTTGCAACGTTAAGGAGAAAGAAGAGACAAGGTTGCACAGGAGGAAACGAACTTCACCCGCAAAGCTCGAAAGTTTTTTTCCACCATACGGAGGATGGAACATGTCTCTCGTTTCGTATCGTTGAAATTAATTCGGTATTTGAATCTGTACAAACGTGACAGACAGGTGAAGTCGGCATCAAATATCATTTCGTTGTTCAAACGAAGTGCTCCGTCGATCCAATAAAAATAACTTGGTCGCGCATGGAAAAGCTTTTAGCACGAAGAGCTTTTTGCTTCCACAATGTGATATAGATTTCTTTGTGCCGTGGTCAGCCGCTGTGATTCGTCTAGAAGCCGGGGCATGAAACTTTTCACGTTGAACTTCGTTCGAAACTACGCGCCTTTGTACGTCTTTTCCGCGGAGAGGAACCTGCTCTGACACCGGAAACAGTCTTTCTGTTAATTCGATGTTCTTTGAGCTAGACCGAACTAAATTTTGAAGAGAAAGATTGAAATATTCCCGTTCGATATAGCCAATGATAAAATATGAACAGAGCGAGTAGAAGGTTGACAATTTTGATGATTATTAATTTCCTGAGAAATTTAATTCTTGAGTTGAGACTTTGGTTTGGAATTTAGGAACTTTGCATGTAACAGTATTGTATCGCAGCGTATAAGCTTTGAAGCCGGAGGCCAGGCTTAATTTATGGCCAGGTTAACGTTAGGTCTTCGAGAGGCTCTAATGTGAAAAGCTTCTGCAAGCTTTGCAGTCCTGTGGGATGCACATGTTTTGAAGCAACATAGTTCGCATGAGTTAGTGCGTCATAAATCACTGTAACGTGCATGTAAGTAATAGAAATTCTGTTGAATCTTCGTTTATGTTCTTTCCATCAGAAATTAGTAATTCTTATGACAGGTCAACTTGTCATTTCTAGATAGCAAATCGACGATAACGCTCTCTGCCTTGTGCACGTCTTATAATTACTAATCTATGCAAACTAGTTAGAAAATTTCTTTATTAATATTCAAACTATAAGACCAAGAAAGGATTATCCTATCTGTAAAACAGACATAATTTCATCCTGTGTCAATTTCGTCCTCTATATACACTATATAATAAACGAAAATAGCTCGACTAACAATAAGTATAGAACATCCTCTCCGAGAGGAGAATCCTATCGGTAGGTACATGGAAACGTTAATAACCTTCGACTCAGACACCGACCAATAACTTATCGGATTTGGCCGACGCGCCGTCGACTACACGGGCTTACCCTTTTGAGTCTGCGTGGCACGTCAAAGTCGACATAATTTCATTGGATCGGAGAAAACTGCGGAAACACTCGACAGGGAATCAGAGAGAAACAGAGGGAGAAAGGGAGAGAAACTGGAAACTCGGTTATAGGAGAAGGTTTTCACTTAGTAAATTGAACTCCGGAAAGTTATAGTCTCTAAAGCCGCTACTCCAGGACACTGGGAAGACTGTTTCGCAAGCGCAATAGGACACACTTCGTACTCGGTCGCACACACACGCCGAAACACCAACAAACATCAGAGTCCAGAGAGGAAGAGGACAGGGAAGGCGTTCCACGAGAATGTCCAAATCATTTTATATCCGGCAACGGAATCGCATGATGATGCGCGCTTTTGAATCCGGGATCAAAAGTATTTCGTTACGAGATGGGACTGCATAATTCATTGTCTGAATGTTTCATCAGCCAGATTATTCTTACTGTTCGCCACAATGTGGTCGTGTGTACGTTCGTTGCATCCCGCAAATCATTAATTATTCATTTAACTGCGAGAATTTTTGATGAATCCGTCCTCTTACATCAATTTTACGTTGCTCGTTTCTTTTATCGGCAATTTCAGATCACGATTCAAGCACCGTTCATTTCTTTAACGATATCTTCTCGATATAAAAAATGTATGCATTGGCAGGCCTGTTAGCTCTGAGAATATCTATACTCCACGAATTCATACTATGTTGAACGCTAAATAAATATACGTCTGACCATCGAGGAACTTCTAAGGATGATATTGATTGTATTAAGGTTTCCAAACATTCAATAAATCCCTCACGATCCGGTTTCACTATACGTTTACTCAAATGGAGGAATATTTCTAATAATTAAACAAGAATAATCTACATTTAATAGATATCGTTGCAAAAGATAGCATTTATAATAAATTTAGGTCACAATCGTGTAAGGGAAGATACATCAGCGCGTTGTCTGCCGCATGTCCAATTCAGTTTTCAGGGTTGAAACAAACAACGATATAAGTCTTCCGCTGCGATACGATACGGTTCATTGATAACGGCAGATATACCGTGAATTTTTCGAAAGAACACTAGCCGAATGATGCCCAGCAGCTTTACCGCCAGCTCTTTACACCCTTGTCTGTGACATCCTTGCGCGACTGACACTCTCCAAATGAAATTTAAGCGAATAGACGCTTATTTCATTACGCGGCCACACGTTGAATCGTAATGCGTGCATCTCACCGACGAGCCGGATGGACAAAGAAAATAATTTCGCTCTCACATTTAACCGTCACGGCGAAATTTTAGGTCAAAGCATTGTAAAGTTGAGGAAAAAAAAGTTGTTAGAACTGTAACATGGTTTTCGTCAGTGATAATTTTTCTTTATTGCGCGTGCTACATAATTGATTAGAAGAAACTTTATGGGAATAATGTAGTGACTTGTATCCATGTTTTGTTGGAAACTAGATATAACAAAATAGATCTGTAAATCAAAATTTTCGTAGCAAGTATACTCGTATACAACTATATATATATATACGGGGTGGTTGGTAACTGGTGGTACAAGCGGAAAGGGGGTGATTCTATGCGAAAAAAGAAGTCGAAAATATAGAATAAAAATTTTTCGTTTGAGACTTTGTTTTCGAGAAAATCGACTTTGAATTTTCGCTCAGTACGCGTGCACTTTTCGTGCGATCTTAGTGTAGACCGTTGTATCGATGGAAAAATTAAAAAAAAAAGAAATTTTTTTATTCTATATTTTCGACTTCTTTTTTCGCGTAGAATCACCCCCTTTCCGCTTGTACCACCAGTTACCAACCACTCTGTACATATATATCAGTAGATTATGAATTTTTAGATATTTATGAGAAATTTTAAATGTAGGAAAATATATAAAAGTAACGTAATATACAAAAATATATAAAATGTCCAAAATCAAGTTCTCGTTCCAATATTTAAAGTAGAAAATATATCTTTATTTGATTTCCATTGCTTTGCACATAAAAACATTACATATGTTTCTATTAATTTTCTATTTCTGTTGTTTACGCAATCGTCAATACCTGAAAAAAGGTGCTTGTAATTTACAAGAATATTTTTAAAAACTGATAAGTATTTCCAGTCTTACGATGCACCAATGTTCTGCTGTAATTTTATTCATCAATCAATTCCAATCTTAATCAATATATTTTTCTTTTCCAGACTCGTAGGTTAAAATCTTACGAACTGTGAGGATGAATCTTTCTAAAATCATATCCATGCAAAAAGCTTTGATTTTTTGCGTTCTCGTGTCTCGCTGTTAGATATCACAACGTCGAGTGCATACACAGGGACCGTGGGGAATTTTTTCTGCTCCGGTCGTTCGCTAATGGTCGTCCATTTACCATGAACCGACTACCATGTTTGATAGAGTAAAAGAATGATTTCCGCGGTAACAACATGCTGCTTAAAAAACGTGGCCATAAGTGCGCATTTCCTGGAGAAGTGCTTGAGGGGCGATTGATCGCTACTGCTTGAAAGAAGCACGCTCGGACTTACTTAAAACGAATTTATTCGTTCCGCTTTTTAATCACGCCGATAAATTTCCCTCGACATTCGACCAGAACTCTCGATTCGTCGCGGAACGAATAACTCGCATAATTTAACCTTCGCTTTTTAGTCAATTTTAGTCGGAAATGGAGCAAGAAGAGAGTGAGGATTTCAATACTGTAACCCAATGGTTTCTGACACAAACATAAGAACGAGTGATGATTATCTTTGACTTTGGGATTTTTAGTTTATTGTGGTGTATAATGTACAAAAAGTATTTGCACAGCATACAGTATCAATTAATTATACCCAATATTAATTATATACTTCGTTTTAATTGATGATATTTTCAAATGATTTCAAAGATTTGATACTTCAAAAAACGCTTCGTTAGAAAATAAGGATATGTGCAAATGAATTTTGTAGACATTACATATATGTAAAGAATTGAGATATTTTCTAATGGAGGATGTTAGAGCTTGTAACTTAGAGCTTTTTAAAACTTGCTTCTTTCGTTTCGATAGCCTGTAGATGTATATTATAGCATTATAAGGTGCGTATTATAACAATTTGCGGAGATTAGCAATTAATTTCGACTGCCTGGAAAATAATTTAATAATAAAATTTGCAAAAGAACCTGTACTTTTGCCAAAATTTTTATTGCCTCAAAGTATCAATTAGTTAAGTTAATTTTGCAAACAAATGTATTAGAAACTTAGGGGAAAGGTCCTCACGGTACCAACAAAATACGATACTGGTTTTTAAATATTTTTAGTGATAATCAATAATAATTTTAGAAGTTTTCGTTGCAGCGAAAGAAATCAATGTTTATAGACTAGTTCTGTCATCTTTCGATCTTTATAATATCTTTCAATTGAATTCGAAAATAGATTTATGTATATCGGAAAATATTTTCATAAATGCTGGTGAAAGGTTAAATATCTACACTGAATAATTTAGCACTTATGAAAGCTTTCGGAGGTTTTTATAAATAATAAATCACAATACACTGAATAATACCAAACGTTTTACTTGTACCGTATCTGGAAATTGTAATCCATCAATTCTGTTACTTGAATTCACCAATTTCCCAAGAAACGCTCGCAGTTTCGATGAAAATGTAGTTTCCTAGCTTCGAAATAATTCGCCAAAGCAATTTGTACGATTAACGAAAATCGAAATCTTCTTGAAATCATCCATCAGCAAAACTTTCCGATTAGTTGAAAATATACATTCGCTTAATCGTTAAATATAAAATACGTATTCCACTCGCGTATCAATTTACATGTTTTGAAATCATCGACAAGCAGCTCACGGTAATATCTTTCACTCTGTCAGGATCGAGTAATTCCAGAGATAATAACTCTGACAAGCATTGGTCCGTGAAGGGGGAAGCCGCGATGCATTTATCTCAAAATTGGATTGATTATAAGTTTGTCGTGGAGCAACCTTCGGTTCAGCCGTTACAGAACTCCAATACGGCCAGAAACTGGTTATTTCGAGGCTCATAGAACACGAGCACGGAGAAGGAGGGAATATGTTACGAGGCCAACTTTATCGTCGACATGTACCACTGTGTGCTACTATGTTATATCGCTGCTCGAAAGCTGCTCATAACCGAGCTAGCAATGTTTTTATGGATATCCACTTCTTTCGCCTTATTTCCCCCTCCCTTTTTTATATTATTCGCTTTTTTATATATATAGTTATAACCAAAATAAAAGAAATTATAGCATAAATATTAATATTTTAGCTGAAATAACTTCGGCCAGCGATAGACGTTGTAAATAATCAAAATTTTATTTTTATTGCCTGTTACCATTATCGATGCTGAGGTTTTCTTGTAAGCAGAAGTTTTTGCCACAGAACTTAACTTTTTTTGTTAAATTCCTTTCCAATTTGCATTTTGGGGCTTAAACGCGACCATCAGTTCCCGGAATCGCAATTAGTTTGTCGGTGCATCGTTGTTGATTTGTGCAGAAAAAACTTAAGATGGAATCGATCGAATTTTCCTTCGCGTTCTGTATAAATGAACTGAGAAAACAACACAGTTGAAGATCGATTAAATGTGTATGGCAGACGTGGAATGAGATCTGTCTAAATGAAAAGGAATTTAGTTCAAAGGATGATATTTCAGAGAATTTGAAATACGCGGAATAGCGTCAGATGTTATGATTACACCTCTTTTGTTTCAAATTAATGTAGCTTACGTTGCCACTAATTATTTTACTCTATGTTTTCAATTTATTTGGTTATGCTTCCACCGAATTTATCGCGGATTGGTATTCAGAAATTATTTATATCTCCTTCCATTGTTACCGAATTAATTAATTAATCTTGTAATTACACTATTCATGAGTACGAGTGTAAAAGTGTGACAAAAAGTGTGAAAAAATATATAACGACTTTGGATTAAATTTATGACGCATGTATAATAATCCTTAATGAGAAATTATAAAATCGATCAAACATTGTTATAGTCTCCTCACGATAAAAGTTTTTCAACGAATAAATTAGTCGATAGAAAACGGTGGATTCGATCACAGAAAATTTCGATGTCTCGTTTCATTTGCTATGAAGCGTAGATCCAGAACGGGGATCAAGAATTGAAAAAAAAAGAAAAGAATGAAAAAGAAGGATGACATAGTTATGCCGTATCAATGATTCTAACAGAGATCAAACAAAATTTCACTCTATTCGCCTGTCGTGCAACCCGATTACTTCCGGTTTTAACTTTGACGATCGACGGAAGAAAAGAAACTTTACGGTCCATCCAATTCGCAAGTTCCCTTTCGAAATGGAGGTTCGAATGTATCGTGTTTAACAAATTGAACCGAATCGAAGATATTCCAACGAGAATCTGTTCTCCGCGAAATCTACTATGAATACGAATTGCAGGCTACTCGGGCGAGAAGAATCGGAGGAATCAGAGATTCACGACTTTTGAACTTTTGCGTATTCTGACTTTCATCGATACCTTCTTTTCCACGAATATTTGATACGTAAAGGAACGTTCGATAGGGGTAGTTTTGCTAAGAAACAGAAATTCAAACTTCTTGACATTCTAATGGTCCATTTTTTTTTAAGTTTCTTTATTACTTCTTTTTCTGTCAGAAAACCACGATCACTTCGAACAATCTACTGTTTTGTTTAATAATTATAAATTGTATCTATTTTAATAAAAGTAACTATATTTTTCGAACACAAGCATATTGCAATCTGCGAGATGAAATTCTTACGATACTCGACGACTCGACATCCTGCACGTTTCATTTGCATCGTCGTATCTTTCCGTGTCAATATTCGATCACAGTTATTAATTCCTTTAACCGATCATCATTCAATCGTCGTTTCTGTAAGTTGGATCCGCGTCATTGTACACGGGGGAAGCGAAGGTAACTAATCGAGATCATTGGATACCGTGTCAGGTCGATAATTAAACGATGACTGGTTTGTTTATGAAGCTGGTCTGGTGATGTATCGCTCGGCCACGTCCAGCTAGAGATTATCGATGACGAAGGAAGATCGATCTTCTTCTCTTATCTTCTCTTTTCACTTTCTCTGCTTCCGTTGTCTTCTCTTTCCTTTATTTTTTAGTTCTACTTGATAGATGAGCTTAGGCTAGGATAAATGAGCCGTGACACGGTTAAGAGATATCGTGATGTAACGAAGCGATATTCGGGACATCGTAAACTTGTCAATTTTCACGTTGCACCAAGATTATCTGCTCGAGTAGATACGGGGTGTCTTAAAAATTAGATTGTCTTATACTCGGATTAGGTGCTCTCTTTATACGAGGCGATGCATTCATTTGTCACTTTATAGTTGTGCAATAGGCACGTGAAAGATTAATCGCACAGCGTCGCACGATGAAAGAACGAGCGATTATTGTTGAAACATACGTTGAAACATACAAGTGACTCACGAAAATATTTCAACACTAATTATAGAAAACTTATACGTATATATTGTATGCGTTATATTGTAATTTATTGTATGTGTTGTGTAAAACATTTTGAAATTTCATTGGCTATAATAAGACATGATTGGTAAAATTGAATATCAATCTGAGAATGTATATACAAGTTACAAAATATTTCACGAATACGTATATTTAGTAAGAAGTTAGTATGCCGTATATGCTCTCGATCTTCGATAAATAGTTCGTACGAAGAAATCAAATATTTTTTATTCATCTTACAAGTTATTTACA
The DNA here is from genome assembly GCF_024542735.1 of Bombus huntii. Taxonomy (NCBI): domain Eukaryota; kingdom Metazoa; phylum Arthropoda; class Insecta; order Hymenoptera; family Apidae; genus Bombus; species Bombus huntii. Next base: position 15,981,660 of record NC_066239.1, read on the forward strand.
AAGAAACAAAGGGATTCATTGGGAAGCCCTGTGGAAAACGGCAAAAGTAATTCCGTGTTTCTTTCTTTATGGAGATTAGGGCGGCTTGGGAATCCATGTACTTTCACGTCGTTGAGAATGCATCTTGTAGATATAGACCATTACAGGAAAGAAGGTTTCGCAACGCGAGAAAGAGGATTAAGGACTTATCCGCTTTGAAGAAGAAACGCTGAAAACGTTGCTACTTGTAATTTGATTGAATTTTATATCTTGTATACGGTATATGCATTCCATGTTGATTACAAAGTCGGTTCAAGTTTATTACATTCATAATATGCATCGATGAAATTACTGACTGTTCACGATAAATTGAGATTTATATTCAACGATGAAGTACCAATGACCATGGATTTATTTAATCGTGTGTCGGATTTAAATACGTGTAATGATAATTGACTCGGATCGAGGAAGATTACTTGTAGCGTATTATCTCTTTCAATATCGTCCCATTCGTATACATACATGTGCGTAGTATTTGTTATCGTATCGTAATTACAGGAAATAATGACATGGCTGTTTTAACTAAGTTCTGTTATTACTTCTCATGAATATAATAAAAAAAAAAAAAAAAAAAAAGAGAGGGAGGAAAAACGTTAAAACAAGATCTATTGTACATTCAGTTGCTTCGTGGATTTTACGGTTTAAACGGGAACAAACTGCGCCGGTGCCAGCGAATCCAAGGAATTAGTTTGACGGACAGCGGCGGGCAAATCACTCGCGGCTGGCGAGAGTGCGTACAGGACGTCGACTGGACATCGTTAATCGCGACGAAGGATCGACGTCGGCCGTTAATCATCTGTTCGACCGACGACCTTTACCAGCAACGTGGCTACCGTCTCTTAACCGAGGCTATTCGTCTCTTTATCCATTAGTACGCGTCCTGGTGGTTGACCAGTCACGTTTACCTTGTCTCGACCGCGAACGCCAATTTGTAACGATACCAACCCTTGAAATCGCTATTTAGCCTCGCCAGATTTTTACCAAAGGACTCGTATTCTCCTGTATATGTGTCAGTTACACGCGTCATCGTGCCATTACCTTGCGTGTCGCTTTATTAACTTGGTTAGTTCCTTTGGCAATAGCAAAGCGATGTTAAACTAGGAGCAGAGTGTGTTGAGGGTGGGACGGGAGGACGGATGAATTAGTCGATGAATGCATCAAAATGAGGATCCGGGATGATATCGGTGATTAATTTCTCTTTGAGAATTAAGGGACGTCATCGAGCACCTTGATAATCGCGTACGTTGATTACGTTGCTTCTATGATGACGTTAGACCTCTTACAGAAGAGTCACTGACGTTCACGATATGGGCGTCTGACATCGCTGTTTATGGCAATTTTTTGAAACTTTATTACTTAATCTTTTCGCTCAGATGCTTTTTAATACAGCTTTGAATAAAGTTTTTTTTCAAATAGAGTTCGGTAACGGTTGCTTCAAACGAGGTTTTCGTTCTATCAGATCAGAATAAAGTACTTTTTATTTCCTCTTAACGAGATGGTTCTTCGTGAAATTTTGCAAGTGACGTGATACGTGGCAATTTCAGCAAAAAGGGCCCACCGATTAATAATTTCAACTGCGGGTATCAATTTCATTGTTTGTATCTGTAAATGACGAAATACCAAATAATATAGCGAGCGATTGTACTGGAACAAAACGAGATATCCTTGTTGTTCGTGATTTTTATCGAATATTAAACGAGATGCGTTCCAACAATTTAACACGCCGATTCGCGTTTTGATCTTTGCAATTTTGTGATTACAGAAGTGCGGGCTGTGTTTCATTCGAAATCGATTATATCATATCGAAAATTGCTAGCCATTCGGTGAGGCCATGCGAGAGCAAAACTGGGTCGTTTGAAAATTACGGGAATGTTTCTGGAAAGGTAGGCGTCCCTCTTTCATGTCGGACATCATACGTCAAATATATTTTATCCCTTTGTGAATTCTTGTTCCCCTATATTTTTGTCCTTTTTATATTACACTGTAGTTCGATATTCTGTATCTGAAATTTACTTACTCTTTTTTTTTTAACATCGTCACAGAGATGATTGTAATAATACAATGGGAAAATGTTATCTAGCCGACTGATGACATTTTATTTATAGAATCATAGGTACGTACATCTTCTGACTTTATACCGTTATACTTGCTGAAAGATATTTTCTTTCTACTTTTCTCAGATTTACGTAGGCCGTTCTCTGTTTCATTTGTCTGATCATACATGCTTCGTGTTTTGATTGTATCATGTATCGCATGTAATATGTTTTACTTGCCGAGCGACATATTATCTGTATACTTATTTAGATAAATTATTCGTGACTGATTTTGTTTATCATACGATTATCTCATTTTCAATCGTACGAAGAAATCATTTCCAAGTTTTCTGCGAGTACAATTAAATAAATGCGTATTACTAAAAATTCATAACCTTCTGTGTAGAAAAATGAAATTATTCTGGAGGAAAATATATTGTTAGAGGTCAATTCAAATCGATGAAGTTTATATTAAAAATCAAAAATTGCTTTTCACCGTTTTACAAGCTAGCAAGTTAAATAGCATTCTTAGTTTCTGTTATTTAGTTAAAAATTAAGAAATCATCGATATAAGGATCTCGTAAATCTTCGAGTGAAACGTTAAAATGAGTAAAAGTAATAGCAAGGCAACAGAGGAAACAGATTTGTAAGTGACGAAGTTGCCGATTAGTTTACGACTCCATTACGTATAACTTCTTTTGCGCTTCAAGTGCAAACGTTTGATTAAATTGCAGCGCCGCGTTGCAAGAATCTAAAAATTTAAATTTCAAGAGCGCATCGTGTTTTGCAGCGTTCGAGCTCCTCATGAATTTTGATGCATTTAACATGCTGATGAGCGGAAACATCTCGTTTTCATAAGATTCGTTCTATTCAAACATGGCTGTGTCGCGTTTTAAAATATTTTATTTTGTTATTCACCCATTGACTTATGTAAGATAGTCAAAAGCCAGTTAAATTGTTCACTAGTTGCTATTTGAATTACACCAACTCTCCAAAATATTTATGAAACTGATTATGATCCTAAATAAAAAAAAAACGATATAATTCTAAATAAAATATTGTGCAACTCCATAGTAATAAGAATGAAAATGCAAACGACCAAATGCATTATACGAAGAGAATCCAAATCTGCTTAATTTGAAATGCAGGAATGTTGTAAACGTGCAGCAAGGCTCGAAACGAAAAGAAACGCAGTGATATCTTCCTTAAACAGTTTTTTGAATTTTACATACGTTGTGTTACATATATTTCTCCCACGTTTCTGAATTTACATATATAAGCTTGTGGCAACATACGCAATGCAGAAATATTGCAGAAATTTTAAATTTAAACAAGGCAACTGCAATCCTACCAAGAGCTTGAGGTTATGCAATTATCCTTAAGAGAAGTATTATACTTCCTTAAGAAAAAAATACGGACACAAAAATATGTAATGTCAAGGAAAGCCAACCTTAAAGAAGAACATTTTATTACGACAGTTTTTTATTTTTTTTTAATTTCTATGTATAATTAAATGAGTACCTAATAATTAATTAAGCGCGTATTTACTAATAAAATAAATAATTAATTCTGTACGTACTCTCAAAAAAAAAAAAAGAAGGGAAAGATTGCCTATTAAAAAGTAACGACAAGAAATGTCAAACGTTACATGCGTATCAATACGACACACTGGTTTCACTAAGCCAATAATGGTAACCCAAACAGATGTAGAACGTAGCATCGTAATTCACACGGAAAACCTTTTCGGATGATGTATCATTGCACAGTTTATTTCGACAGACGGTTTAAAAATAGTCGGAAACAAAGTTGATCAAAACTGTGCAATAATTTCTCTGACACCGCAATAACTCGTAGTTTCCAAGATATCACAACTGTACCGCTTCCGAGCCAACCAAAATGCGATTTAAATTTCCTCCCTTTGTTGGAATCGAATCGTTCGTTCCCTGGTTTTATGATTTACACCCGAAACTTTTATTTTTGAGATCTCGCCACTGACACTGGCGTATCGAAGTTCGCGCAATTTCGCGAATGCTTTCGCGGGAACTTGAAATCAGCTCGAGGACGAAGGAGAGAAGACGTTCGCGTGCCTGTGAGAATCGGGACGATGTTGAAGCGAAAGTTTTATTTAAAAAAGCCCGGAGACGGTGGAACGAGCTGCAATCTCCAAGCATCGTGTAAACACGGTCATAGATTTTCTTTATCTCGACGAATTTTTCCTTTTCTTTCTTTCCCTCCTCCATCGAATGACTCATTACATTCCCCTTCCTTTCTGGCGCACCCTTTTCAAATTGCCATGGGGACGTATCTTAAGGATATCTGAAAAATTCTCCCTCGCGCCTCAACCTATCGGATACAAACATCTAACTCGTGGCAAAGCTGCTCAGTCAAGATTACGTTCGTCAAAAGGTAATCCCGACGAGGAGGTCTTTTGTTAATGGAAGTTATCTTCTGTATTTCGTTGTGTGGTTCAGATGAAAAAATCAGGTGGACAAGTTGTTGCCGTGATCTCTTCTTTTCATTAATGAAGGCTATCAGACAAGGCCGTTATGAGTGAAATTTCTTACTTTTTTTTCACAAGAAAATACTTTGAAAAATCAGAACGTTTTTAATGAGTTTTCCTTGTTTTCTCAAATCTCCTTTTTTTATTTTACTCATACTGATCATAGCTACTTTATAATTAATTTTTTCTGAACATTTAATCCATTCTCAGTTATAAATTAATATCTCTTAAACAAATTAAGACCTCTTTCCTCGTACAAATATATCCAAGCATCACAGTATGTAAATTATGAATGCATGCAGTGGTGGCAAATATCCCCGCGAAATCTTTTAAATGAAAATTCCGGAAGTCTCACTAGAAATGCGTTCAGTAGAGCGGAAGAATGACGCGGGAGAAATCGTCGTCGTATCTGATAGAAGGCTTGTTAGCCTAATTGTGTCCTCCTTCTACCCGCTCGGTCTGCTACCCTTCACGCAGATGAAGAGGCAGCAGAGAGTTTTAATTGTGATCCACCGACTCAACGCGGATACTTTGCCTGGACGTGTTCGAGCGCCGCTGCAAACAGTTTCAGGAGCCGGAGCCCATCCCCGGAAAGTAAATTAACTAATGGAAATACAATCCTGCTTTTGCCACACCGCCACCCCTTTTCCTCTTAACGATATACTTTTGCGCGAACGTTTGCTTCGATTCTCTTCAGTTTCCCTTGCTCGTGTACAGAATAACTAATTGTAAGAGTAAGTTATGCCGTTATAATATAAAATGAACATAATTTATTAGTTTATACGGGAAGCGTAGTTCTACTTCTATCGGAGAAGTATCGGTGTTATTTAATCGAATTATGAAATTCTGGATATCGTGATAAACACTTTTTTCCCACACAATTAGTTGATCTTCGACGATAAGAAATAACATGCACATCACATCTTTGGAAATATCGATTTCATCGTGTCAGTTACATTCCTGATTACTGGAATGCGTTATCATTTGGAAAGTCGAAAACTTTTACTAGAGTTGTTTATACGCACTTACTCGTTAACGTAACAAAGTGTCACTTTAATCGATACGACTGGAAAAAGAGAAAAGAGAAGAAGATGTTGATCGTAGCCTGCCGCGAGCGTAAACGATCGTTGGAAAGTAATTGTTGGCTTCGGGATAATCTCGTAAAGATGATTAAGAATGGTCCCGTATCGGAAATTGAATTAAACGAACGCCGTGAAATCGTGGCCGCTCTCTTCGTGGCTTTATGGATCTACCATTTTTTCCCGCAGTTTTCTTTCTTTGTTTCCCCCTCCCTCTGCCCCGCCTTGTTTCTTCCTTTCCTCCTTTTTTCTTCTCGCCGTTCGCGGAAGAATTCTTTTATTCGCCACCATATCGAAAGCGTTGTGGAGGAACGCACGTTCACGCCAACCAACGAAACGAGCAACGACTGGAAATTAGCTACTAAAGAAGAAAATATACGCGTGATCCTAACGATACGGATTGAAACGCGCTGGTTCCGGCAACGCCTCGGGAATCTAATTTGCCGGAAGGCAACGCGACCGAATTCATTGCCTCTAATTATCTCGCTTGCTTCTACCGTTCACGACTCATCGTTAATTGAAGGCTATTCACTGGAAAAACAGAGGCACACTGCAACACTGCAGTCGGTTTCCATTGACGTTGCCCACTTGCGAATCTATTACACCAACGAATATGACAGTATAGAAGACGAATCACTATTCATGAATATTTTTATTCCTGTTCGTATACGTCCATATGATCGTATTGGTAGCCGCGAGTCTCGATCGTTCGAAACTATCGAGAAACGAAATCTTCTACGTCTATTGATTGTTCGTATTGGTTTTCCTTCGTAGCTGGTGGAATCCTTTTGCTTTTTCTTTGAACTACGAGTACCGAGGTATGTGGACTTACAGGGTGTTCAAAGTTAGATGGAATGGAAGAGGAAATTTTATATGAATATATATTTGTGAACTTAGTTAAAGAGTTGGAAGGAGAATGTGAAAGAAATAGCGAGTTTGCTGTTGATACACTACATACAGCGATGAGTAAATCAGTAATATTTATCTGATTTATTTAGTTTTACGATGTTATAAGAGGCAAGGGAATATTTAATTTTTCATTTGAAAGTAGCATTCGCTGTCTGTTACGTAATTTGATACCACCGAAATATGCAATGCATATTATATTTTATATCGAATTTATTTCAATTAAGCGTATGCGTCGCTCCTATCGCTAGTTAACTTTATATATCGTATTATTTACATCTTATTATTTATACTTCTACTTAGGTTCGTACAATATCCAGTTCTGATCATTTCTTCTTATTTTACTTTCCTTTCCTTCCTCTTACTTTTCTGTTGTATTTCATTCCTCTCTTCTTTTCTCTTAATTTTCTATTCATAGAGTGTACTGACACAGTTTGATTGTTTAATTTTGAAATAAGCTTCATACGTACAGAGATAATACAGCAACGAAGAGAAAGCTTCTGAAAAAGGAATGACCAAGTAGAACAAAGGCCATGAATTTTGGTTCTTCAAAGCCATCCAGTGTGTATTTCACCGTATTGTTTGACATTTTGCCACTTTTCCATAGTCTCTTCAATTCGTGTCAATTGACATACTCGAGGTATTTATGTGTAGATACACGAATGTATTATAGTAACGAGATAGAAGCCTTTTGGGCTAAGAACTGCCAGTATAAAACGTAAAATAATGGCAAAGAAAGACAAAAGAGGAGGAAATAAATCTTAGATATTTCGAATTTTTACGCTATATGTATAATACGTATTATATATTATTATAGTAAATTTGCATCTTGCAACCATATCAAGTGTTCTGATGCAGAATCAAGAAAATGATAAATATCTATAATGAAATACACGATGAGATGACCTTAAATGACTAAGGTACATAATCTACGCTGTAATTTTCATTTAAACTACATGGAAGTCATGGTTTCTGCATTATTAATCGATTGACCCTTGAACAGTCGCGTCGTAGAATCGATCGTTGCGACCCCAAGACGTAAATCTAAAGTATTATCGGGCGTTTGTTTCGAACATTATGTCCTTCATATTTCATCAAGTATCCCCTCTGAAGGTTCTTCCAGCTCAGGTTTTTCATATATCAGGATCTTTATCTTACCTCTGGGTCACTTTGCATTGCTTTCAGATAAACTTCTTCGTCGATGCCATCGGATTTCTAAAGTTCCTTACGCGTATATCCGTTTTATCGTGGTGCAAAGGTCGATGGGATCGAAATAACGAGGAAAAATACTGCGAAAACCGCGGTCTAACCCTGTGGCTGTTCGAGCAGCAGATATCGATATGATTTTTATAAGAAGAGGCGTGGTATTTGAGACTGTTATTATATTTAATAGTTATATGTAAAATTATTATTATATTATTGTATTTAAATTTCTACGAATCTGAGCAGGTTTGTTAAGAAAATTGTTCTGTAATGAATATTTCGTTGTTAATAAAATAAAAATATATAATTTGTATTTATCATTAAGTAAATAAAGTACAATGTATTTATAAGTGAAATTAAAAATTCTTGATTAAAAGACAGTAATGATAACTGGATTTAGTAAGTTCGACGGTTTCAATAAATTAATTTGGACACGTTTCTACAGACTTCGTTTAAAATTCTACATATAATGAATTTGTGTCAAACATTTATTTGTTATAAAAGCTTTAATTAATTATTCAATGCGACACACGCAATCTATAATGCACGTGCATCGTTGACTCGATTATAATAGATTTAATTTGATTAATTTTTATGTAAATTAAAATGCGACTCGGTTATTAAAAGATCAGGTAACATTTCTTTCGTGTTAAAATTTATTTTATGACTAAAATAAAGCTCAATCGCTACTGTGACAAAAATTATTTAAATTAGTTAAAACTATCATCGTGTAACATAGATTCTACGTCATTTACTAGAAATTGGAAAATCTGAATAAATTATTATAATAACATCTAGTAGTTAAAATATTTTTAGTTAATATCAATTGAAATATAAATTTGCATAAATAGTATAGTTATAAAGGATCTAAATATACAAGCTGAACAAAATGTACAAATGTACACTCAGATAAGCAAAAACTTTTATTTAATCATAAAGATTATCCGTTTTATATATATATTATTATTACACATATATACACATATATAATGAATAATACAATAATACGATAAATATATAATGAATGTACACATATAAATATACATAATATAATATTTATATAAGCAAAAATATTAAAAAATTTTCTATTTTATATAGTTTCACGATCCCTCAGTTACTTATGTAAAAGCGAACAGCCACGACCGACAACTTTACGACGTTTCGTTACGTTTTTGGGCAAATAGCGAGACATTTTCCAAGGATGATTTACCGTTCGTGGAGGACGCTTTTCCCCTCTATAAAATTTGTAGCGAACACAAGCGATCGCGAGCGTCGGGGCTAAAAACGAATTCGCATTCGAGGCTGAACCAGAGTGTGAGGCTATTATTTATCGACGCTTGTATGCGCCATTAGTTCGGAAAATATCCGGGAACAATGATCCCTCCTCCCACCTCGCCCACATTTCGATTTTTTCTTTTTTTTTTCTCTTAATACTGCATTCGTTATTGGTGGCACGAAATCGAGAAAAAAAATGTCAGTGACGATAAACGGTGGCTCATTGTCGCATCGATGGACGCTCGTCCTATCGTGAAAACGCCTCGGTCGTTGTACTGCGAGTAACGAGCGATGTAAACGTGATTTTAATCTCTAAGGCGTTAGCTTGAAAAAGTTGATGGCACTTGTAACGATTGATGTTACAGGTTCTAACTAACGATCGACACAAGAGAAGTGTGAAAAAATGAACGAAAGAGTAGCTTTCGTGAAATTGATACGTTTACGAACTTATTTCCATTTCGTATCAAGCGGATATCAAAATTACGTATTATAACACGTATCGAGGACGAACATTTACGACGAATGGAGATAAAAAGATATATGGTAGATCGTATGTTTTCCTACTTGCAAACGTTTCATTGTAAAACTTTCACGTTGCCAATGCTATTATGAAAGTTATCCGATACGCGAGATACCCACTCGACGATTAAATGTTCGATGGTTCTTTCGCGTCCATTAACGTTTCGATTAAATGCAATTTACATTCATTGCACACGGAACGCGAACAAAATTTCAGTAGATTCTATCAATTTCTCCCATTTTTTTTTTTTTATACTCGGCAAAAGGTTAACAAAACAATTCGATGGATCCCGTGCTTAATTCTAATTTTTATTTGATGCGCAGAAGGCTTTTATCGATATTTACAAACTCCAGTGATATTGACAGTTGCCCACTGTTCTGTTTGGAATTGTCGTTTAAATAATCGAACTGCAAATTCGCATCACGCGAATTCGATATTTTCAATAACTAAACACGACCGGAATATTTACTGCGATTGTGCGTCTCAATTGTGCAAATTTCAATCGAATTTCGAATCGGAAACGCGTGAACGTAAATGTAATGTTGCCGCATTGTAATGAAAAATCGATGAACGCAAACTTTCACCATTATCTAACAATAAGTTCCAGGCATTTTATTAATGGGATATCAAGTCCATTATTAATTATATTCGTTCTGTAATTTTTTAAATTTTCGTATACTCGGTTACGCGTTTATAAAATTTATCCGCGTAAAGTTGGAAATTTTATTTTGCTTTGAATTATTATCTTCACGAAACAAAGGAGCAACTGGAACATTATAATCGAACAACCAACGAATCAATAAAATCTCATTCGTCATTTGAATAACATCCGGTATACAAATATAGAAAACTACGGTGCTATACTATTCAACGGTATTTCTTTTTATATTTACTCAGTCGTATCGTGTAATAAACTGGTACTATCATTACCGTGATCTTCATTGTCATAAAGGAATTGGATCCATAACTCCGCGTTCCATTAAAACCCGAGTTAAACAAAGAAGTATCACAGTTTCACAAAGAAATCACAGTGTAACGAATCGCGCGTTCCCATTCCCATTTTCCGGTCAAATTGTTTTTCCGTATTCCCTTTCATCACACAGTGAGTTTGCGTAGAGGGTCGGCGACAGTAAAAAAGTCGCAGTTCTTTCATTCTTTCTGACGTGTGCACTTTTTATGCATTTACTGCAGAACGTCACGAATACGAAGGACAACGATCTCAGACTCGCTTCTCTCTCCGGCATAATCGAACTTCAGCTGTGGTTTAGTTTAATTCTCTATTTTTAATTCTCTGGTTTAGTTTAAGTACTCTATGCAGATTTCTATATTGGATAGGAGAAGAATGAATAATTACGCGGACGAACTTAAGGCGGAGATTGTTTAATAACTGGCGTAATATATTTTGGATATACGATAGAATGAAACTATTGAGATATGTATAATTTTATGTGCCAGACTAGGTTAGCTGCGTAGTAGTAACACTTGTATGTGAATATTAGTGTGCGGAAGTATGTGTGTGCACGGCGTCTCGAAAACAAAGGAATGTAAACTGTTTAGTCGGTTAACAGTCGGATATGGAAGAAAGGGCTGAGACGCGTGCAAATGTGTATCGATGAATATCTTTGAAATCGTTTATCAAATAAATATATAACTATTCTAATATAAATTATAAGTGTAAATTTAGTGTTCCTATACCATTATTTCGGCTATTAAGATGCAAAATTCTCAACAGAAACAGATGGTTAATAAGAGTATAAAACAGATGGTAATAATATTACGGAAGATTGAATTTGTATAATATATAATTTTCTATATTCGCGTATTGTGTTTGACGGTGAAATGCGAGCGCTTCGGAAGTCGAACTGATCAACCCTATTTCTGATGAATTTCATTACACGTAAGGAATCAAGATCGATATTCAATCTTCATTAAACATGTAACTAAATACTTCTGAGAGTTCCTTCATCGCCAAACAATTATACGTCATCTATGATCCAACGATGCCACTCGAGGAACAATAAATCAGTTAGACAATGGAACACAGGTCTCTAGCCGAGCTTCTTTAAGGCTCGAAAGGGGAAAGCAAAAAAAAAAAAAAAAGAAAGTCAACCTCAGAACTCACGGCTAAAACTTCAGTGCGACAAAGCATGATACAATACATTTCACAATTCAATACCTCGAACGCTTACAACAGTTCGTATCGTGGATTCAACCGTCCATGAACCCTAATAGCATTGCCTTCTGTGTTCGCCCCTTCGTCTGGAGGGGGTTACTTTCAGTGTCACGACGAGAACAGATACGTCGTTTGAATTCGCGACAACGCCGCTGGTAAAGCAATTTACTGGGCGTGATTCGATGAACGCGCATAGGTGGAGCGGCGACTGGTCATACAAGGGGAAGCGACGAAATGTGAATCAGAGAGAGAGAGAGAGAGAGAGAGAGAGAGAATTAGATAGATAGATAGATAGATAGATAGATAGATAGATAGATAGATAGATAGATAGATAGATAGAGGCAGAGAGAGAGAGAAAGAGAGAGAGAGAGAGAGAGTAGGGTCAAAGGTGGCCAGGTCAGGGCGTTTTTCAACCGCGAATAATGCGACAGAAATTAATTGTATCGCGACGAGAAGGCCGCACAATGGTATCGGTCGCCGAACCATTTATCACTGGGTGTAATGGATACGCTCGGTTTATCATGGCACGCGTAAAAAACGATCTTGAAAATGTCGCGCCTATCTAGACCTTCGCTCCACGCTTTTCATTCACGCTCGGACATATTCGCTACCTTTAATTGTGATATATCGTTATCGCCGCGCTTTTATACGCGCAAATTGCGCACGAATATAATATGCTCGCTAACGAGCGATTTCACGCTGTTTTTCCCCACTTTTCTGTTTTTATTCCGCGCGATGTTAATCTTGGATAAAACTGATAATAATCTCGTACGTGGCTCGGTACGATGCGCGATGTTTAGAATTAGTACGTGGAATAATTTGAGCAAAGGGGTAGGATAAATGGAGAAGATGTAGTTTAGATTGTTTTGCTAATTGCATACAATCTATTGAATCATTCTGTATTATGAGAAACAATCTATTGTAACTATTTTCTTTAATGGTGCGCACGGTGTTAAAGAAAGAGCGCTACTTACATTATCTTCTCAAACATTAAGAAAATGAAAAACGTGAAATTGTACAAATTTAAAGATTCTCTTTAAAATTAGAAACAAGTTAATTCTCTTTGTTATATTGCATTAGCAAAATGAACATTTAAACTGTTGGAGATGAATAGTCTATAGTCGAGGATTAGTTTTCCTCGAGTTTCCCTTATTCGTGTGTTTATGAAATCGTAGAGTATTATCCGCTGCAAAATTCTCTTCTGTATTTGTTAGGGAATAGTAAAAATACTGAAAGAGGAATCTTATTATTTTGTAGAAGCAGATATACAGCAAAGATCATTTCATTAAAATTGCACTATCACTAAGTTCGCTTAAACATTCCGTTACAGCTCTTCGTTCTGATTCTACCTTTAATTTCCTGTACACACTATTTTCCCCTAACGTACTGTTCATTTACTTGTCGTGTAAATTCACGAGCCGGACCATCATTCCTTCGAGTTCGAGTTTGGCATTCGTATATTTCGCTTAAACGATACTCAAATATAGCGAGTCAAGAGATAAAAGAGAGAGAAAAATTAACTGAAAAGTTGAAAAATTGAACAAATTCGAATAATAATCTAAAATTCTGATATTCCTAACTGTAGAAGAGAATAAAGGATCCAGAATGTACTATTTTCCGTTCTAAAGCCATCTCCTTTGCTCACGAGGTAGCTTTGTCCTAGTAAAGTAATTCTCTTACTATTCACTAATTAATTAAATTAATTAAATTAGTTAAATTAATTAAATTAAACGAATAAAAATTAAATTATATTCATTATCTATCGTTAGTCTACTTACTTTATAAACGCATAACCAAATTTTTGCATTGACTCGGTATATCTTAATCTATCAATTTTTGTCTCAACTATGTTACGTTCTTTCCTTGCAACGAGAAGCAAAGATTCGTTCAAATCTATTCGCCGAAACGTTGAATCACTGTTCGTTGCATCGAACAGAATCATCGGTACGTTCTCCTATAACCGCAGTCCCGATGGATCGAGTAGAAATTAAACGAATATAAATAACGATAATCGGGAGCGGCCGTAGTCGCACGGAAATTGGACTGCGGGTAATCACTCTATAACAACGCCTGTCCAAATGTGATTTTCAGTCGCGACCATTGTTCAGAATTAACCCGTTTTATCGAGCACCGTTCGATGGCACAACGGCCGAACAGATGAACTTGAGCGGAGAGAAAATGGCCTGGCCGAGAGAAAGAGAGAGCACAGGTCATGTGGTGAGTGACTGCAGGGGATGTTGAAGGGTAGACGACACTGGCGACCGCAAATAACGTGAAATATTTGAAATAATTGTCGGCGGAAATTAATTAAAATACCACGGCCTCCGAAACGCATTAATCGTTGCACGAAACAAAAGCGACCACCTCTCATACACCCCACTTCCACCTGCCATCGCTCTGTGACAGTTTACATCTTCCATTCGCCAAGTGGAATTAAAAAGTGCGGTTGACAACGAGCCGACTCGGGCATGGTTTGTAAATCGTCGTGTTTCTCGGTTGGACGATATTGAAACACGCTATTGCCACTACCGGCCGGAACGAGTGGCATATATTATGCTGTGCAGAGATAATGAGGCATCCCAATCCATTGTTTTTTAATCGGGTTGTAAGGCATTTTGTGGGTAATCGCAAAAATTAATGTGACGGATTTTCATGTAATAGGTATATGCGATATGTATTATGCTAGATTTATCGTTTATAGGTATATTTTCGATTGAATTATTTATTTATGTATGTTTTCCTGTTTATTAAGTATTTATTTATTATCATTATATCTTGCTCATGAAATCTCTTTGTATACTTAATTTATCCTGGTAATACTCATTAGCTACTACTCGAATAAATCGTCTACTTAACAGTGATTTTCATTTCTGAGCCTCGGTACAGACCGAGATCGCGAAATGGATGCCGATCGTCGTTCTCGTCCAATTATGCTCAGACGTGCGCTAAAACGGAGAGAAAGTAAAGGAAAAGATCGATTTTTCTTATTTATCTTCGATAATTCTCAGGATCGAACGTAGTTTAAGCACAACAAGTCAAGCGTTTAAAAACCATTGCCTCGTTGAAGAACAGTGCCAGCGCCAAAATTTTCGTTCTATAGTGTACACGTGTGAATTAACCGATTGCGATGAAAGTTAATCAACGCCGAATGCTTCCGCTTGATCGTGGATTTCGGAGCAACGGACAGACAGAAGGCAGGAAGGGCCGGCATATGGGTTCCTGGATCGCAAACAATTCGACTGCAATTAATCGAAAATACCGCGAGATTACATATGAAGCTATCGAGCGTTCCACTGTAAAGATTTTACGGTCGATCGGGGCCAATCGGCGATATATGCGCGTGTGAATTCATTACGCGTTCATTACGAGTATTTATGCAAATTTGGGGATGCCTCTAATTGAGTTCCATCGATCGGTTACTGACAAAGCTCCGTTTCGCTTCGATTTGGTTATACGAAATGCGCTTCATGCGGTCAAGGTGGCGTAAACGAAGAACCAACCAAAATGATAGAAAGAATCGTTGCGACGCGTTTACGGTCATAAAATAAGATTAATGTTAGTAACGCCAAGCATTTGATTTAGTAGTCGTCTCGTTTTGTTAATTTAATTCGTTGTGTTACATGATGATCAATTGTTCATTAAGTATTCCTATCGCTTTTGTGCTCCAGTCTGAATATACTAAATATTTCTATTATAAGATCACAGACGCTAAATGTAATTGTTTTTTCGGAATAAAATTTAGAGTATTTCGTTTATGTACCATTATTTTTTACGGTGTATCATGATATCGATAAAATTAGGTAATAGCTAATTTAAGTCGAAAATGTTGCTCTTTATATTTAATACACTGTAGAAATTTGTTAGGAAATTGACTATTTTAGAATTTTATTTGACATACGTGTTCTTTTTACGTTGTATTTTTTTTATCTCCACTTATCATGGTCTATAAAACACAGCCTTTTCGGTAGAAATAGGGAAGAAATCCGAAACTGGGTCGGCTACTTTCTCGCCATGAGAAAGTAGAATCGTTCTATCGCCGTAAAATTCAACTTTTAGTAGAAAACTTGTAGCAAACGAAAGAAACTGTTTTAGATAATTGACATCGTACCAATAATTGAATAACAGAGATATATAAAGTATACGGAATAAAGATGTTCAACAGAAACAGTCATTACTTTTGCATATTCAGAAAGATATGAATTCCATAGACGTTCACAGTATAAGCATCGCTTAACTGTAAAAAGCCATTAGGTTCAGCTTTGTCAAAATCTCTCTTGAAACTACTGACTTTGCAGTAAATGATCCATATATGCATACACGATGCGTTCGTGGTTGGAAATCTTCTCCTCTCCAAACCAAAAGTTGCCCATTCGATAACTTAATCTTGGGGCTTCCCTGGCCCGTGAAACTGTCGACATTTAGCAACGTTGGAATCCTTAGGGTTGCATTTCCGAGCCGAGGATAACCTTTGCTCTTTCGACGAAACCCTTTGTACGGTTGCAGAGAACACGCGACCGTTGTTAGTATCCCCATACAACACGAGTCTCACGGTGAAATGAATTTAGATTATTCCTGCCACCGCTCGGCGGAAAATACGCGGGGAAAATCAACGCGGCTATTTCCGCGCGCTGTTTAAGAGGATTGAAATTACGAATAGATTTATGTCAATATCGTTGTTCGTGAAGAAAAATGGATTGGATGGAAAGGAACACGGGTTTTAAAAGGAGAGAAAGGCGTATGGAATATTTCGCGGATGAATGCGTTTCAGAGATTTCAAAATGATAATTGAAAATTGAAAATGAAAATGAAAATTGTTGCGCACGGTTCGCCGTGGTAAATTCTTGTCAGTTTCCATGGTAACATCTTGAGAGATTGGTTTTTAGAGGAATACAATTATCAGAAGTGTCGTTGTCTGTGTAGTGAAATTTTATGCACAAACTGAGCTCGATATGACAGTCGTTTAGTATACCGTGGTTGACGAAATATCCCGACTATTTTATATCGTACAATATTGTTATTTTGTTAGGATAACAGGTTTTTGACAGTAAAGGCCACTGTAGGAAAAATATTACGTTATTAAATTTTTGTGAGAGGAATTTTGTTAAAGTAAATTTAAACTGGAAATATTTCATCATACTTTTATTTTATTTCTGAATTATCTGTAAGAAAAATATACTGTTTTCATGATAATATCAATACACTTTTTGTACGTTCTTAAAAATTTGACGAACTTAAAAGAACTCGATAAATTCAATAGACAATGTTAGGTTTGTAAATTTCATTCTAATGGTAAATCATATTTTCACGTCACAAATCTTTCACAAATTTTCAATACAGCTGTCTTTAGAAAAGTTCAGAAAGTAACAAGCTGGCTAAAATAATGATGGAAAAAGACCTCTATGTGAAACTAGTCTCTCCCAAAATGGGAACAAGCTTCATTCTTACGCAAAATTTACATGTTTATTACGAATGATAAAATTTCTACGAATAAATTGACAATCCGAATGAACATCAAGACCTTTTTATGTCAACAACGGTTCGCATTGTTTTCTGTCGTCGATAAAACTCAAACAATGTACAAATGTTAAAATAACATGTGTTTTGCAACGAACGATGTAGTCATCAGATTTCGTCGATGAAATTTCTTAATCGATAGAATAATTATTATTGACTTCCATAAATCGCAAAATATGCAAAATTGTGCGTTTCTTGATAATAAAAGATTTCTATCTTCGAATGGAAACAACAATCAAGTTGAGAACGGACAACAACGAAAGTACTCAACTGGTTGGTTACTTTTCATCCGGGAACGCTATCGTCCCATAATTCATTTTCGTTCCGAAGTTTTGCCGAATTTACCGCGCCAAGGAACGATCCACGCTCCCTTAAAACTTTTCCACGCTGCCGCTTGCTTCCTTCCCGACTTAAATCCGTTTCGGTTGTTCATTTTCCTTGAGGTCGCGTTATTAAGTTCTGTCAACACCGTACAAAAATGGGGCTGATCATATTGGAACGCCTCTACTTTTCAGATTACTTTATCATAACGCCTCTTCTTATCATCATTTCTTCGTTGATATTGACAGAGACAAGGGTGTCTGTTCGACTATCTACGAGCTGTCTTTAACGACAGCGTGTCACGGCTACTTAAAAATTATTTCATATTATTGTACATGTTGATAATAAGATTAAAAAATGAGAATTGGAAAGTGCTCTTGTTTGGGTTCAATTTTTCTGTCAAATTTTTACCATTATTTTTATAAGAACTACACTTTCATTTTCTCAGAGATAATCTAATAGAATTGCAACAATGCAGAGATCGTGCTATTTCAAGATCGCGACGAACTCAAAATCTCGTTATCTCTAAAACAAACACAACAATATCGTATAATTGCTGTACAGCTTGAGAGAATAGCGCGTCGTTAGCAAGCTGTTCGGTCAACACAGACTATCTGTCGACCAGCCAACCAATCTTCCCGCTAAACACTGCTAACTTTTGTCTGGCTTATTATGCAGTTTCTTTAAGCTGGCGCCACGTTTTTCCCTCCCACCCTTCATAATCTGCCATCTAGAATTTTCCACCCTCTGAACAATGCGGTTGAAACGTTTCGTTATTCAATTCAGGGGTTCGAGTGGATGAAACTGCTTTACCGTATGGAAAGTATTTTATCTCACGCGATAAACTCGTGGTCGCGAGTTGAGAATAAAAAAGACAGAAAGGATGAGTTATCGTTGCGTCTTGGCTTCCCTTTTCGAAGCGAAAATACGCAGGATTTCTACGGGTTTTATGATAATATTTGTTAAGCCGCTTTTATCGCGAAACGCTGGAAGACCCGCTTGATGCGTTATCGATTGAGATGCCTACCAACGATATCTTTGTCTTCGTGCCTATTCGCGTGTACCTCTCTCTTTTTTCTCATTTGTTTTACGGCAATTTACCAAGATGCCAAGCACGTTTCCAGGACTGAGAGTGAAAGGGATAAATTGTATTCGAGAGCCTAAGTAACGAAATGTAGATTCGGAAGACATTTCTAGATTGTAGTTTTATCTTTCGCAATAAAATTGTTTCTGATTATCTGACATAAAATATACGAAGTCGCGAAGATATCACGAATTTTTTTTTCTCAAAGTTTAGTTTTAGTAAGAAACAAATATACGTAGACAATTTGAGTATTACTTTTTACTTAAAAATTTTTAATACTATTCCAAGTACTATTTTCTTGGAGGGGGGAATTTTTAATAATATTCCATGTACGATTTTTTTACTGAAATTTCTTAACTCTTAACGTAGCTATAGTGTAACAAAATATCAATATATATTTCATTTTCATGATTATTATCTTTCACGATGAAAAAGTTTGCATAAGAATGACATAATTATATTCACTAGTATTTGACAGTAAAAAATATACTGTGTATAAGTAATTATAGCAAAAATTATTCTTAATGGTCGCAAGAAAAAAGAACCGGGAATTGTTATTTTGTCGAGATTGCTAATTCTAATATTAAATGCTGAATACTACGAAATTAAGGAAAGTCAAATACATGGCAAACATGTATGTACGTAAGCTCATTGGTGCAAAACTGCGTTTGTATGGATTAATTGATATTCCACTAACGATAAATATCGTAATAATACTGCGTCTAGAAGAATGAAAGGAATTCTCATAACGAACAACTATTTGTAAAAGTTTCGCATAGAATTAAGTGAAACAAAGCTGAGTTTCTGCTACTGCTGGAACACGTCTCAAGAAACAACAGGCGAGAATCTAAACGCAAAACTTTTTAACGCGTGTCTTTGTATTCATCCAGACAAGGTATCTCTTTTAACTTGCAAGTTGTTACTTAGTACAATGCATTTGACGTGCTACCTTTAAAAATGCATATCAATTTTGTTAAATATATTTCAAATTTCTCTTTACCTTTATTTTTGAATTTTTGCGAGTACTAAAATTTTAATCTGGAAAAAAATGTACAGAGTTTACACGGGTCGTAATACGTTGGTGAAAAGAACCTTTGAGAACGTAAAATGACATGTAAAATGGTACAAAGACCATGAAATCAGAATAGCGCCAGTGTTTCTGAAAGGATACGCGTCAAAAGAGAGGCGAATAAACGAAATTGAAACAGGAACTTTGATTTTTTGTAATTTTCCAGCTTATGTGACACTTTTGTAGTTTATAAACGGGACACCTTGTAATTTTCAATAAAATCTTTACAAATGTGAATACAGGATTTAATTAAATTTTATACAAAAAGGGCATGTAAAACATGCAGTACACAAACACGAATGTTAACAATTTATAAATTAAGGATTTTATGAGGGATACGGTGGCTGAATGATACATCATTCTTTTTCATTCTTCTTCATCTGGAAAATTTTATCACGTACGAATTTCCAAATTTAGTATAGAAATACAGATCGATATCCATACTAATTCTACTAATGTGTTTTAATTTTTCGAGGCAGACTCTCATTTTTAGAAGCAAACAGTAATTTTCACTTATTTGAACCGATCAGTCAGTAAGTTACATTAATCATACATCTGAAACCTTCGCTGTGAATCAAATTCTTTCGTGACAAATAGTACACCTGCTTGTACACTAACAAAAGAAGAAAGACTTTTTTATTAATCCATTACGTACTGTGAAGCCTATGAAACGCTACTATCGGCCTATGTACAACCCATAATACCATCTTCTGTAAAGTTCTGAACAATTCCATGTACGTGATGAAATAAAATAAACTTTATTCACAGATTTTTCAAATTAAAGATTTAATTATCCTTATCACTTTTCTTCTAAACTTCTCTATCAAAATTGTATGATCAAATGTTCCAAGCAGATAATTACAAAATATAATATATATAAATAATAGTTGCCAAAATAGAACGTATATTGCCTACTGATGTAGAAATTCGTGTCGAGCAACCACGAATGGAACGGCAGTCTCGATTTCCTTCCATGGACCAAGCTGGTTTTACTTTCGAGGCTGCCTGACTGAAACTAACCGACGATACAATCACCGGTAACGACATTACTCTACAATTATGACGACCGATCTATGAGTCATCGAGTTTCGAAGTGCAAGAGTGAATTAACCGCATGGGTTGGCCTCGTTGGCACGCTTCCGAACTTGCTGCTACACGTCGTTTCCCGAAACTTCGATAATTCATGATCATCTCATTGACAATAATACACTACCAGCCTGTTCGATCCACAATACAATAGATCCATTTCGTTTCGTTAATATTCGTTTTCTTTGACAAACGACGTATTATGCCAGCGTCTACTAGAGATTTTGATTTGAATTTTTTATTTAATTAACGAGAGCTAGTGTTTTATTATTTGAGTTGTTAATAGTTTAGAATCGTTATTACAAGATATCACAGGGCCTGGAAACATTTTACATAGAAATACTTTGCTGTTTCTTTGAAGTTTAGTTTCGAACACTCGAAAATCAAATAAAATTTGATGCACCGTATTCACGCGTTATTTACAAATTTCAGAAATTCTCGCGATACTACGTTAAATGTCTATATATCGAATATAAAACATCGAAAATGGAATGTCAATGGATTTTCTGTCGCGTAAAAGGTACGATTACAAGGCATCTGCGATCACAGCATGCACGTTTCTCGTGTACGTGCGTGAAACGAGCATTATGTCAACTCGAATAGCGTTTTCGCCAATGGCTCGAGCGGGTCGCGTGAAAAGCAGTGACAACGACAATCGAGCAAAAGCTCTCTTTCGATCGCGATCGACCGGAAATAACGAACGAAGAATCGTTGACCCTTCTCGACCTTCCCAGGCAGATCCTTTTTTTTTATTCCCTCTGTTACCCTGGACTTGTGTTCACATTCCATTGCGAAAATTCCACAGTCACGGGATCTGGCGTTTCTGGTTTTGTAGTTCGTGACGCGAAATGTTGAATTGTCGCGCTGTGCGAGGTCCTTCGGCTAAAAACCAACGTAGATAAAATTCGCTGACAGTGGATGATGGATCTACGACGGGAGAATCTTGCTGGAGAATTCGAAGGTTCTAAACGAAGTGTTAGATTAGAGACATGCGAAGGGGATGTCGAACACTGGCGTTAAAATGTGAGGATTTAGGGGAAAAAGATATGATGGGAGTACGACGATGGGAGAGAACGTACGACAATTCGAGTGCATCTTAAGCTGAAAACAGCTTGACGACTATTCTCTAGATTATCGTTTGGCTGAAAACTGTTGAATTTTATAATTTGTGCACTTGTATGTAATTTATTTCAGCGTACAGTTTGCTGCTTACGAATGTATATGGAGAGCTAGAAAGACGGAAGAGGAAAAGGCAACAATCATTCCTAATTAAAAAATACACAAATACTTGGTTGAAAAGTTGATAATTCACATGAAGAGCTACAAATACCAACTTTGCTTATTAGCGATTGAAACAGTCATAAAAGTATCAAGTACATCGAGTTCTCGTGTTATACAGTAGATTAATTATACATCGTGAATATCGCTTATCACGATGAAACGAATAAACAAGGCTTGTTTTCTTCGTTAGGCATTATTGATAAAACCGAAGCTACATCGTTTCTGGGGAAGAGTAGTCATATTTTCGTAGCAGCGAATGTATTGAATACCAAGTATGCTATTAATCCAATGAAAAATTTACTTGACTACGTAACGACGTCTCAATTTATTTATCAATGTTCCAAAACCAAGATTCTCCACAAATTTCACGAACAGGTTCGTTGTAGCAGCGAACATGCATCAAATGGCGGATGAAGATTCTAACGAAGATCCACGCAGGGTTGCCGTTAGTCGTCGATATATTTTCCATCGCGAACATTATCGCGTGCAGTGCAATACTTAGAGAGAGCAGCTGTTAACGAAATGCTTGCGGACGGGGATCGTTTGATTAGGATTTATAGGGTCAGCCGATCGCTGGTTCGAGAAGAACGAAACGGTAGTACGTCGCGGGCAATTCCGCAATTGCGGCGGCGATGAATCGCGAGGTTGGAACAGGTTAAAATTTCAATTCGCGCGCACCGGTGCGGTGGTACGCGTTGCAGTGGTTCTAGCGCTCGACAGTTGGACAAAAGGCGCCGGAAGTGGTGGTAGCACGCTGCAGACGAGACGTTCAAGCCCCGTGTTGTATACTTTTCACGGTAAAAAATTGGGTGACTGCTGGTACGAATATGGTTCATGATCTTCTTTTATCTAGTCAGAAGTAGATTCTGCTTGGCGTAATATGATCTTATGAAGGGAGAATTTTTATGATCCTGTTTAATGCAAAATTTGTTTTATAAAGGAGATTTTTCATCCTATTGCAATAGTTGCAAAATAGTTTTTGACTACAATATTTGCATATAATTTTTAAAATTTCTCCTGTATAGTTTCCATCGTTATCTTGCATTGATATCAAATCCTGACTAACTAATCGTTTCTATATTGATCATTGTATCAATCATTATATTTTGAACAGGATCGACAGGTATTCTAATACGTACGAATGAGGTGTACACGGTAATGTAATGTATGGATGGAGTAATGAGTACATTTCTTTAATTCTAATTGAATTGTCTGAATCACCTTCAGATGCGTTAATGCGATAAATCTTTTTATGAGTTATATAAAATATATTCATCGATAAAATTTAAAAGCGATCCTAAACACGAACAGAGGCTAGAAAAGTAGCAATAAAATTGTTATGACTATGCTTTTAATATTGTCATAGTTGAAAGCACTTAAAACGGATTTTGCGATTACGTAAAAAGCCTTTGTGTCTCTGCAAAACTCAATCCCGAAATCTGAAGAAAATTTCAAAAGTACAGAAATTTTCTCCAACAGGTTTATGTAAGTATACAACTTATCAGTGAAAATAGCGAACCACCCTCCTCCTTAATTAGCCGAGACTTGCTGCAGCGCCGAGGATGTACGTTACGAAATCGGTTCATAAGAGCATCGCTTTTCAGGAATCCCGAGACCACTAGGAAGAATTTGTGCAGGACACAGAGAAGACAATGGTAAATTTTACGCTGAATCCTGGCTGAATCGTTAAATCTCGTCGAGTAGGAAACAATTTTAAGGATTTCCATTAGGTTGCGCTGGGAGCGAGAGCGAAGTAGCGGACAATCTGGCCTAAAACTGGAAGAAGCGGCCCCAGAGCTTTTAAGGTTCGCTCGATCCATTATAACGCTCCCAGTAGCGGTATTACTTCCGAGCTTTTAATATCGTTGTCTCCCTGACCCAAGCCGATTCGAGTATTTTCACCAAGCGTGCTTTTGGTCAAAATTAAAATCTGCTTTGTGCGAGCAATTTCGCGTGCACGGTTCTTCGACTAGGATCTTATGAGCCCCGGCTTAAGGATAATAACGTTGTAAACTTTCGAGAAATTCGTTTTGCCCCTCCAGAGCTTTCCTTTATTCCATCGTAGAGCTTCGTTTCCTGATCACGTCATCTCACTTCGCCAGATCTGGTCCTCTTTCGCTTTCTTCGCCTCTTTGTCTTATCATTGAGCGAAGATTCGTTTAAGTGTTAGTTTCAACATCTAGCAATTTCGAAAAGAGGCAGGAGAACTTAGCTTGAAACTTCGCCCTATGCACTCGTGTATTAATAGTAATTAGACGATGTTCCTTTGATCGCTCGTTGTACAGTTTCGAACCCACGGAATCGTGATCGAAGTGCTTTCTCGAGGTAACATCGATCAGGTAATAAAGTTTATGTGTTTTGAGAATCCAGACAGTAAGACTAGTACGAATTTATAATTTAAGATTTCGCCTTAAAGACTAAAGTCGAAGCTTTCTTTTTAAGGTTTACTGTTCAAGAAATAATCCGAATAAAGTAACTTCACAAATCTTTATATCAAATACTCTGTACTTTTTCACCTCTGGGTTACAACCAAGTTTTTTTCTTCTGAGATTTCTTATCTCATTGATAAGACAAATAGAGAATTTTGAAAGTTGTAAATAATATTTCTATTAGAAGTCCAAGTGTCATACGAAACATCGACATAAATATATATTTCGTCCTAGGAACGACATCGTTTTCTTCATTCCAATCTCCAGCAAAAATTCATTTCAATTGCAGCTTATTCCGCTTTCCGTGACAATCATTCAAGATATCTTGTATTAATATAGAATCAGGTTGGAGGTAAAATCTGGCACGTATCTGACATTCAACTGTGGAAGTTTGGAATGAAAACAGTTTCAGAAGACTTTGCTATTTCCGATGGAAATTAAGCATTCTCCGTCACGTCGTTTTATCTTCTTAGATTTTCATAATGAGACATGTCCGCTCCTAAATTAAGCTTTCTCTTTTTCTTTTTATTTGATAGGTATAATTTTTATTTGACGGTGTAATTTCATCATTCGCCTTCCATCTTTTTTATTGAATGATATTTCAATGACACATCATATGATCTCTCAAAATTGTTAATGATGCAGTACTATGTGAACAGCACACAAGGGCAATATGACAACATTCATTTTTCTTAGCTTGTTATGCTGACAAATATTAGCTCGTTAAAAATAGGTGGTAAATCTCTGAAATTTTGTAATCAAACAAACAAAGGATCATTCTTGGAATGTTTATCTGATGCGTATCGATAGTTTTGATAACACGAGATTGTACTTTAAAATTCCTTATCGTGCTTCCTATCTGTGGTCTGCATATTTTTTTAATTTTGTCTGATCGATGCTTCTTCTTAATTGTAAGAAATAGAAATTCACCACTATATACAGTGGCTACAACAAGTATTTGTACAGCATCACTGTATTTATTGGAACGTTACCGCTTATCTACTGGTTACATATTAATTAATTACGCTCAATACAAAATTTCCTATCCTACAGCAGAATCTTCGTGTGACCACTACAGATTTCACACTGTAAAACCAAAATGTAGATAAAAGGGAACGCATTAGAATATAACGGTACGTACAGATACTTTTTGCTTCGACCACTGCAACTTTACTATTCATCTATTACAAAGTTGCACGACAAACGTTTAATTTATCGACATCGTGCTAAACAGCCGCAAGTAATCGAGTTACGGCGCGTCTCTGAGCCCAGTTCTCAGTACCTCAAGGTATTTCATTAATCTTCGATGTCTCTGGAAACGCGCAACGGGCGCATTGTGCCTTCAGAGCGTCGCGATTGCGTCGCTGTCCCTTAGCCGAGATTCGAAGGGAGCATAAATAGAATCCAAAGGAGGCCTTTAACAATTCATGCCGGGCTTCGTTGAATACGATGCTGACGTACCTTAGAAATTCTGCCATTGGAACGTCGCTGATAGGTTACATTGCTTGATAATTACCATGGCTGGAAGCGTGACACAAAAGCGAACGTTCACGAAACGAGGACCTAGACACGAGGAAAGCTACAGGATCGAGTTAGAAGGCGCATCTTGCTAATTCATTTACGTAACGGGTTTGGAAATCAAACTCGGCAACGTTGCATACACGAAATTTGATAACGATCCCGCAATGTTAGCGAAACCTTTGATAACCATGTTCGATGTCTGTTTATTCGACGTGTTTCTGTGATACTAATATCTAGTTGTTTCCCTTTGTATCGTATGCTGAGAACTATGTGTAACAATGATTTATATAAGAAGCTGCTGCTATGATTTACGATCGATTTCTTGTCTTGTGAATTACGGCCATTTGATAATAATTCTTTCGCATTGAGTGATTTATGTACATTCCAATAATTAGGGATTCAAGGCAACGTAGTATTACATCATTGGCTAAAAACTATAATTTGTCCAAATAATATAGAAGATCCACAATTTAACTTATAAAGATACCTGTTTTAAATTGATTCAATTGATTATGAAGTAAATATAATTGCTTCTCCGATATTTCTAAATTCAGCCAAAAATCTCCAGGCTCTTATCTTATTCTCTTTCGAAGACTAAAATCTACATTTCGAAAACCTGAATACAAGTTCCAACTTGAATATACGAAACATTAGGTTGGCCCGATTTTTACCAGACTAGTCTATGGATTTACTCGGTCCATTGATAATAATTCAACAGCGCGTTATCGACTTTCGTAGAAGAGGATTTCCCTGTTCGTATTCGCGTTGTACAGATATCGGGGATAGAGAACAGGGAATATAGAGGCGTCGAGGAAGGAGCAAGTTTCGACGAAGTGTGCTGCAAGTGAATCGAGTGAAGCAACGTGGCGCCGCTGTAGAAACTTGTCAGTAGAACAAGTCGACCTAATGTCCGACCATGAAGGTGCCTTGTCCGCTCGCAGATGTTGCACTTTGTCTCCGTCGCTTGGCTACCACGTATTTACAAGTTGTTAACGACCAACGATCCACCAAAATTTGTTCGTTATCTCCATGATCGACGCGGTTCGAAGCGATAATGGTGTGGAGGGACGTGAGCAAACAAGGAAAGGAAGGACGAAAGGGAGGAAAACACGAAGACTCAACAAACGAAGGATATCCGAGCGAACTTTGTAAGTAAATCTTCGTTTATAAATAAAAGATTTAATTGAATTTCTGCGTTAATCTAAATATTTAAGGCATCGAGCGGTGCAATTACCGCAATGTTTATTATTGTCGCATTTTAATTTTGTTTTCGTTCGTTCATTTAATTCATCATCGTCGCCATTCTCCAGGTAATGAATGGCGTTGAAAGGTAATGCGCTTGTACACGTCAACGACGATATCGTTGATGATTATTGCTGATCGATGAACAGCTACATTTCAGGTTCACGCAGCAGACGCAAATACATTCTTGTGATTGGGAGAGTGGCTGGAAAACGGGTGAAGTGGGCAATGTTGTGAGTTTCTAAGGCGTCGTAAAGTAAAAAATGGAACGATAGAGGTGAAATAAGTCGGGAAGAGTGGGGTGAGTAGGAAGGCATGGACATTGCAAATTTGCAGATCGCGCGAAAGAGGTTGTGGGGTAGAAGAAGTGAGCGTTCATAGGCACATTTTAGGGCGTGAGGGGATGAAATACGAGCCGACAGTAGCATGCACGCGAAACGTCCGCTAAGGTGAAATCGAGTTTAACGCGTTAATAGAGGCTAGCGATACTAATTTACAGGAGTTGTTACTCCGTCAGTAATGATTCTTTGGTGTTCAAACTTCATACGATCACCTTGTTTCTTACAGGTGGACGAAGATGAAAATAAATATTTCTCTTTAACCTTACTATGTGACAAATGCATCTAAGAAATATTGCTCGAATCTGGTCATCATCTCAAGTTACTTTTAAGCGGTCCATCGAACTAAAATATATCCATACGTTGACAATTAGTCAAAAAGATTTCGATGATGGATATGGTACTACGATTCTTAATTTGTTTGTGTCTTTACTCGTCTTATCTCATTGAGAAAACTTATTGAAACAAGCAGAGTTCACTTTGACGTTAATAATTAACATATACAACGTTAATAATTAAGAAATTACGATTTTTATTAATTAAATTATAAAGAAACTACGAGTGATAGGAAATAGATAAAAGATGAAGGCAATGAAACATCATTCTCTGTAATTTCTTCCAAATAGAGAAATTCCTCTTAAACGACAATCGGAGATCCATTTAATAAAGTTACGTTAAAATACAATCGGAAATGAGAAACTAGTTTTACAAATTTTTCAGCTGTTTTCTGGCGACTAAGTCTACAAAATTCTTGCAAGAACCGTTCACGTAGTTTAAAACCGCGAAGGTATCGCAAAGATGTTCGACGTAGCAATAATGGTATGCAAACGGGAGCGCGATTTCCTGTACAAGCATCGAGCCTGGCGAGGAAGTGGCAATATTTGCAGACTGGCTTCGCTACCGAAAGTTCGGAATCCATCTACCTGAAGATAGTGCCGAGCAATATTTACCCACCTGCAATCAATTTACTGATTTCCTCACAAATTAGATCGAGCTTTGCGGCTACGGTCACATATACATGCACCAATAAACGATTTTTGCTTCGTTGGTCGTCGGATCTTCTGTAATCTCTCATTTCGATGGGTTTAGGGATATCAATATTTGTATGAATCATGATTCGATTCAACTAGTTGTGTTTATAATTCTACTAACGATAACTGTGATACGACGTGTATGAAAATGACCATTCCTGAATTTCAAATTTTCACCTGATTTTTAATACGACAGTAACCCTCGTAATTAATCACACGACGCACACATTTCATGCTTCAGTTCATTTTTATTGTAAAAGTTAACTAAAGATCCCTTGCTATCATAAATACATATAATTATTTATTGGAATAACGAACGCTGTTTCCATTGTATTATTGATTAGGAATTTGTATGTGCTCGAAATTTAAATTATTCGACCAGTGCACATAGACTTTTGAAGTTGTTCGAATAATTACGAGAGATAATACATATACGAAGATGAGTATGGAAATTAACGAAGGAGGCTAGAGTATTAGTAGAGCTGAGTACAGCTTAAACATATTCATTACTGCTGACATATGCATCCATTTAATTGAAGGAGGAGCAAAACAACGAATATTCATTACGTGTAAATAAGTTATCGAATAAAAATCAGATAAAAATAAATTCACTTTAGAAATCATTTTTCAATATTTTAATCGACCGATCATTTAAACGAGAAAAAAGAAAGGATTTTTAGGTACGCTACATCCTGTGATATTCGATGATACGCACTACAATCAGAGTTACGTGAAAGTATTATTAAATTTTTTATACTTTTCTCGACAGGATAACTGACGATAATTTAAAAATGTAACACCAGCTTAACGTAATTTCTTTGTTCATATTTTTACTTTAATAGGGTCACGTAAGCGGAGAACGCGAAGTTACCTCGCACCCTTGGCGTTGCTAATAAAGGTTAATGAAAACACTAATAAGGATCCCGACATTATTTTTCATTAGCGCGACGTTTCATCGTCGCTGCTCTGACCTCTTCCTGTCGAGTTTCTTATCGACTAGAATCCAACGTATTTCCTTTTGTTTCCTCGAGTAAATTTTCCACGCTAAAGGTGCAGAGACGACGTTATTAAAGGCAATGAGGGAGCTTCCCTTTCGTTGATATCCAGGTGGAAAAGTTCGCGCGCGA
The DNA here is from genome assembly GCF_024542735.1 of Bombus huntii. Lineage (NCBI taxonomy): Eukaryota > Metazoa > Arthropoda > Insecta > Hymenoptera > Apidae > Bombus > Bombus huntii. The sequence continues at coordinate 16,011,431 of NC_066239.1, forward strand.
GCTATGAGAAAGAGAAACGCGAATGGAGTCTCGGAGATCTGAACGCGATTGTTTCGTTTCAACGTGGCTGATAACGCGTAGCTGCGACGCGACGACCGAGCTTTTGGCGCGCGCAAAACAAATGCACGCCGTAATTGAAATGTAAATTTTTCTGAAATAATTGAACGAATCGATTGCAAAACGGCGCGAAGAAATACAAACCCTTTGTTAAACAAACAAATTTGATCCAAAATTTATATTGATACGATCCAAAATAATGAAGTATATAGTTTAGCTTGGTTTCTATTGATTTATAATTACATATATGTTTATATTGAGAAAGTTTTGTATCATCGTTTTAATAATTCGCTTGTAAAACAGACTTGTAAAGCTATAAATAGTAAAAGGCGATTTATAAAATATGGTCCTTTTACTTGTAATGAAAAGATTTTTCATTAAAATAAATTATATGTTCATGTAACATCGTATGTATCTATTACAAAATGACAATAATTATTATAATAAAATATGCCATTCCACAAAATGTATATGTATATTTTGAAAAGATATATTTTTTATTTTGTAAATAGATACATTTTTTAGACTCTTGTTCTCTTTCTCTCGACCTCCTTTTCCGGAAAATCGAAGAGAAAAGATACGATATTTCCTGTGACCCATGATATACAAATTCTGTAGGATCGAAACGTTCGACGAAAGGTTCGTTTGATGTGTCATGAAACTAGTCGAATGTTCAGCGGACTCGTCACATTCTCCTATCGGCCATTTTAATCAATTTGTCCCCATCGATGAGAAATTTCCTGCCGAATATTTAAACGACTTCGAAACTCTTCGTTTCCCACGGGACATCTTGAAGCGGAAAATAGTTCGATTACACTTTTTCTTTTAATTGTTCATTGCAAATCGTCGATTATGAGACTTCACATAATTACGTGAAGATGCTACGTAAAATGTTAATGCGCTACCACGAATAGGATTAATTTTGCGTAAGGGCAATTTCATTTTATGTGGATCGAGGACGCAGACTGGTAACCGAAACTGGAATTTTAGGTTAAAGTATAGTAGATATCTACGAGGTAAGTGTGCCACGCGAGGCATCTGTTGGCTAAGCACTAACACTTTCTCTTGTAGATTGCAGAACGTTGATTGTAGAACGAGATAAGTTCCCGAGCTTTATGGGGTTGGCGGTTAAAGGGATGTGAAACTGATATGTCGTACAGACGTAACATTTTAACTTTAATTCATATCATTCGAAATTATTACAAGTATAAAATTTGCTTATGAACTATTTTTCCCTACACGCTAGAAAAAAATTCATTTCATGTAGATCGAAGTTATAAAAACTATTCTGATTTGAATAAAATATTTATGAATTGCCAACTCCCAGAGAAAAGTCAACAAATATTATAAACTCGTAGTTACTATCTCATAAATGAAAAAAGGAGAAAGATGAAATAGGAAATGTCTCTTCAAATGCTTCGTCTGATTTATGGCGACCTATACCACTTACGCTCCGTTTCTCTGCACATCATGTACATGTTATGTAAATCTCTACGCTTACTAATCGATGTAAACACATACTAATCGGGTAAATAAACATGCCGCAAAGAAGAAAATCTGAACTTTTACCAATGGAAAACATACTACGTTGCCTAATAGACGAATTTTGTTCAATCTATCATCTATTAAGGATACTAGATGTTTTTATATTCGCGTAAAACAAAATTCAGTCAAATCTAATGTAAACACGTTGGAACTTTACGCTTTTACGCATACAGATGCAATGACATATAATAATTCGTTTCATCGCTAATCAAATCAGAGTATAAAATGTCTTAAACACGATACGTGTATCAGTCTCAAATAAGCAAGTGTAGCCACAAGTACTTAACATTTGACAGAGAAATGAATTGTAGCACGTAATCTGTTCTGCGGCTATAAAGGATCGTCTCACGAGTATAAATGCCGATTAAGAAGATAGCAGGAGCAACGATTACCGTGTTTCGTGTGCATTCGTATCAGTTTCGTGAGGAATAGAAAACAGAGCTTAACCAGTTGGAATTCAAGTTGGGGAAGTAATCTCCCGTAATCAAAGCCTTGTTCGACGTCGTAGCTTAACTGGAAATCGGTATCAACCAATCCCAGGTGTTCAATTGGCACCGTGCCACGATTTAAGCCCAGCTTAAATTTCTCGCAATGGCCGGGGAACTGGGGCAGATTCAGATTAGAATTAACTAATTGTTGCGTAGAGCGGTGTAATTAGCCCTTCGTTAACCGTCTACTAACGTTTAATTAAAATCATATACGGCGATGAATCGTTCGCGATGATACGGTTTGAAGGCGGCTGACAAGCAGCCGCGCGACCCAGTTATGCAAAAATCTAGATCCTTGTGCCAGGAATGCGGGAAAATGTAAAATTCATCTTATTAAAGGGCTGAATATATTAGGAAAACGAAATATCCCTAGGAGACTGCCTCTTCGATATCTTAGTCATGATTCATAAATGTTATTGCAGTTTCCAGTTGAATTTAAGTTTCAAATTTTAACTCTTCTCCACGCTGTTCTTGCGATTCTCTGAAGCGAAGGATATATAAACCTATAGAATACAAATTTACTTAGCAAGTAGTTATTCATAAAATTTCTAACAATTAAACATTAAGTGTTGTTCGAATTGGGCTATAAGGATTTAGCCATATAAATTTTTTAACCGAGTATATCTTCATCTTTCATGATCAACTATATAACAATTTAACGCAATATAGTTATCGTCTAGTATCAATTACTGCTATTTATATCTATTCACAGTAATTATCTCACCACATCCATTTATATCAGAATATATAATACTTTTGCTTTCTACAAAAATGAGTGCATAAAAACAAACACTACTATATATGTATGTTCTATAATTCCATATTGATAAAAGTGAAATATTCTGAAATAAATTTACTTTCTACGATTTCCCATTAAATGTGCACTGTAGTTCAATATGATCATTCTAATTTTGACAAACTACATTCACACAACATTTGTAACGCGTGCAACGTAAAGATGTCTGAAATAGCTTACCGATCACGTCCAAGTATACGATGTGACTCATGTGCGGCGTCGTTGAGACCTGGCATTCGTAATAACCGCTATCCCGCAGTTGCGGATACTTGATTTCGAGCGTCCAATCGTCTGTCTGTGCATTGTGAATCGGCCTGAATCGCTGGTCGTTCGTGTACGTGTAACGACCGATAGTGAGCAGATGAACGTCTCTGTGCCGGACCCAGGAAACCTGCAACGTCATCTGTAAAGTAGAAAAGCGTGTCTTCAATCGATCGAATAATTTGTAGCTGTTATTCTATATTTTAATCAACTTCCACAATAATTGACAATTATTCGCGAATTTATCATACAAGTTGCATCTTATATATTTCTTTTTAATCAAAATTTCGAATGTACCATTACACCATTTATGTGATCAATTGAATTTACTCTCAATGCAAGTTATTGTTTATGGTGGTTTTTAGGTTGATTAGATTTTCAATAATAAGTATATTAAAAATGTAATTGATTTGCCAAGCTGTAAATAATATATACAGAGTGGCAATTTAATTTTGATTGCTACAAATTACACGCAAACTCTCGTTAATTGAACACGTGAATTTGCACGTGTCAAATTAAGGAGATCTCAGCACAAGTTTTTCTTCCAGAAGTATCGAATCGATTTCGACAGGTAACCGATGAGATAATTTTTATTAAAGTATATAAAGTACAGAAATTATAACTAGCGGAAGAAATAGAGTATGATTGTGAATTAAATACTTTACGTATTTCAGTTGAAGCTGAAACAAAGTAAGGGCCGAAGCTTCCGAGTTCAAGAGCTTTTTGTACTTCGAAGAATTTACTCGACCGAACTCCAAGAATATTTTATAGTATTTTCGTAGCGTCGCTACGTTTCTTCTATCGATTACATAACGATTAATTTAACATAACATACAAATAATATAAGCTTTAAAAAAGTTCAGGTTAACAAGAGAGTTGGTTTAAAAAATTACGCTGTTACGTATAAGAAGACTGAAATAGAACGCGCGTCTTAAAATGCTTTGCCTGATTTATAACGCCCTATACTACTTACACGTCTTTTCTGTATACGCTACATTGCCTTTTACGATGTATGTTATACAAAAAATTGTGAAATTTTATTAGCAGTGCTCGATTATCAGAATTATACCTACATATTGGTAAAATTTGAAATAATTCTGAAACATATAAAAATTATAAATATCTAATACATATAGAAATTTAAGGTATTACAAGAATTACAAGATATTCGGTAAAAGTACATATTTCGCAGAGATTACGATAGTATTTAAGCAGAAAATAATCAGGGAAAAGTTAAAAGCGATAAATGGTGGAATTTGCATGGTTTCACAGTCTGCCAGGGTGGCGTATAACCTGTTCACGGGCCGAATCTTTTGTCCCTCGTTAAGAGTTTCCCATTAAGCGGGACCACGTAATTAGTAGTAGCTCGTGTGTTGCGTTGGTAATTAGCGAAATGCCGGGCACGACATTTAGCTGGGTATTCGCGATCCCGTCTCAACCGAGGTTTCGAGTTTCCCACCTATTTTTTTTTTTTTTTTTTTTTTCTTACCTAGTCGAGAGCACCGCATTTTTTCGACAGTTCGAACTACGTTTGGTTCTTCCCGCGAAATTCAGAAACCTTGCAGTGTTCAAATGTGCCAACTATGCTGGGCTTTTAATTATTATTAGAGGCCAGATAATTTGCACAGCGTTAAGGTATGCGCGCACCGTCGCGTGGAATGCTTTTCACTGAAAACTGTAGTACAGCTATTACGGAGGGAATAATATATGGTTATTCCTTTTTCTTCTTGTTAATTATTGATGAAACGAAGTTGAAGAGCAAGGTAAACCTGTATAATACTGAAATGATATAATGGAGTCCGGTTCTCAATCATCTTATGACTCATAACATCAAAGAGTAAAGAGACAAATGGGGAGTTCGTATATCGACTCTGGTTGTTGCAATTTTAATTGAACGAAAATTGAAACGACTAAACAGCTTGCCAGTGTTTTCTCGAGTACGCTACTTTAACTTGAATAACTTTCCAGCGGATGATCAAAAAACGAACAAAGGAAACCGCTTTCCGATAGTTCGCAGCGTATTATTTCAACATAACCGTACCGAATACGTTCGGTTTTCCAAGGCGTAGTTCTTACAACCTGCTATCCGGATAAAAGTTAATATAACTCAGGTTATTTATGCTAACAGTGAGGCCCGAATTTCAAGCGAATTCGTTCGGTGTTTTGGCAGCTGTCGGCGTGCCGCATGTAACTCGCGCCATTAAAAATTAATGAAAACGCGTTCCATAATGCAGTAGATTTGAATTTTCATTCGCGAGGCCGAGGCCTCGTTGCAAATTTCAAGGATACAGTACAGACGCGTTCCCCGTGTTTCCGTTGCCTCGCGTTCCCGACGTAGTGGAAAATTAATAGAGCCGCTTTGCATATCGTCGGAAAGTTAGCGCACGAGATAAAACGCCTCGGGACGCGATAATTGGACATCCCGAGTCGGCGACGTGTAAATATTTGCTTTCCTTTGTAACAGCTGACACGCATATCCCGTGGAAATTGTCTCGACGTGAGCGGATAGCCTCACTGGCGGGAAATTTGAGAAAATTACAAGGAACCGATGAAATCCTCTTTTGTGACGTCGTTTTTCTTCCTTCCAGCCGCGAGAAGGAAGAGTATTTTCTTAGCGGCAGATTTGCGAATTCCATTAGATTAGTCGAAGAGCTGATAAACTAGAGGAGGATGAGCATCTTCTTGACACCCGCGACGATCGGAAGTAGGTAACGAGATTAGAGTTAGAGGTACGCGACATTTTCAATTTTCCTTCTTTCTTTCAGCCTTTTTGTCTTTTTCTGTGCGGTGATGTAAAAGCTGAGGAAAATGAGGCAAATCTCACGGGAATAGAGTCCGCGATCTTAAACCAGCTCTAAGCTGACAGTTTACGTCCGTTATATTTTTTTCTTCAAATTATGTCGTTATACACACAATCTGTACCAAGGTAGAGGCCAAAAGAATTAAATTTTGTCACTTGGTATAAGAAAATTATTGACGGAATCATACATTCTATTAGAACAGACAAAATTATCCAAATACATTCAAAATTCGATGAAAAACTTTTTCTTGAAAATAATCTCCTTAACCCCTGCAGAACCGAATGCCCCTTGTTCTTTGGAAACCGATACTTCATCTGTACTGAGAATAGAAACATAATTCTCCCCATTTTTTTTCTAAGAAAAACATATTGTAAAATGATAAAATTTATGAGCAATGCGAATTTAACACGGAAAAATAGTTTCATCGAGAACAAATACGTTTATCGTTTAGTCACTTAATATCGCTTTAAAGTATAATATTGCGCAACATAGAGCGTGAAAAGGTTAACGATGAACCACAATTTCCATTGACTCCGTTGCTCACTGTACTTACATTCCAAACTTCAGGACTGCTTCTCGAAACTTTTCAAGAAACTTGACTCTGGAAATCGAGAACACGACAGCGATTCATTCCAATCGAAAAGTAACAGACCTTTCATTTTTCTCTCGCTGTCGCACCGTTTCGAAACTGTCAGGACGTCGAACCGGATCACGATCACCTACGTCGTCGACGAGAATCGTTAAAGAACAAGGACAGTCTCGTTTACGCGTATCTGCCGACGTGGCAGCGATCGTTCTCTCGAATCAGCAGCCCGCGATCCTTATCGTGTTTCCTTCGAATTTTTTCAAGGGGAAACTTTGTCCCGCTCCAACGAACGCGAATTGTCGTCGCCGGAATTCGAGCTATGAGCCGTTCCAAGAGACGTTCGCCAACCAGTCGCGCGATATCCGAGAAGATAAGGTTACTAGGGGGATGGTCGACAGATAGCGGATTGCATAAAAGACATTTCCTTCGAGGCAGCGGTAAGTGGAAACGTTGGAGATTGCGGAGTAACGACAGATCTGTGATTGTGTTATATTACTGAAAGTTCATTGTTCTTTCTTTCTCTTTGCTTGTATATCCGCTAAAACGTAGATAGGCAACTGAACACTTTTCTAAAGTTTAGGCAACTTTGAGTTGATGCGTTAAATAATTTGAACTTTGGTGATTTTATAGAAGAAGGAAGGTTTAACCAGTTTCGATGATTTAAGCTCTTAAAGTCAATATTCTGCTTGGCTTGAATTTTAATTGTTCCCTATTTTATACAGATAGTTATAGATAACAGTCATTAGACTGCGAATATTATGCACTGTATACATTTTCAAGTTGCTTTCAAATTTTATACAATACAGTCAGGATGCTCGTGTCTCATTCTGTTAATGAAATTTCAAAACACACACAGTATGTACGTACATAAACGTTTTCTATACTAAGAATTCAAATAAACGAGCAACTGCGTCACAACATATTCATGTTGAAAGAAAATTCTTCAAAATCTTGTCACTCGGTTGAAGGATCTCTCTATTTAAATGAAATGTTTCAAGAAACTTATACGAAGAGACTCTCAAGTGACATAACTCCGTACTAGCTACATCCTTTCCCTTGAAGGAATTAAATTTTTTACAGGATTCCAGAGATGCACGTGCAAATAATAGTTTTGCACGTTCCGGTCTCTTTTATGCACTCGGGCGTGCATTTGCACACATTCAAATGAATGCACTATTGCTCGTACGTTTCTGCGTACTAATGGTATCCCGGAATGGTGTCACAAGTCGCAGACAATTTTCCTTTTTCTCTACGACCGCTTCTCTTATTCCACCGTGTTCTTTCTCGTTTGCCCACTTTTTCCACCCAGTACATTCCTTTTCTCCCTTTCTTCACTGTTTGTTTCTCCACCTATGTCTCGCATTCTGGAACGTTGTCTTCGCCTTGTATTCTTACGTATTCCCACCTATTTCTCTTCCTTTCCATGCTGATAATTTTTCCAAGCTGTTTATTCTTTCTTCTTTGCCTCCATAATTTCTCATTCTTGCATTCTTCGTCTGAATTTTTCTCTGGTCAAGAAGTGGCAACTTCGACGTGGAGAAATTCCAGCATTTGCGGTAACGGTATTATTTCTAGAATCACGTGGCCTCTACTTTTCTAACTCTACGGAGATTTACGTTTATACGTCGATCGGTGATTTAATTTATAAATATTATTATTATACTTTGTATTTACATCATTTTTTCTCCATCAAATACTTCTACAATATTTACGACAGTTGGTATTTTATTAACATTTTAAAGATTGATAAGAAGCACAGTAAAATATATCTATCTCCTCTATTTGCATTTTCCCTAAATATTAGGTTGTTCGGAAAGTTTCTTTCGTTTTATAAGGAAATAATAGACGCACGATGTTTTTTGTGTTATATTAGTTTATTGAATTATGCACGAATATAATAATAGAAATATAATGAAACGGACCATACCTAATTCAACAAAATAATATAAAATAGAAATTGTTGTTCATCTATTATCACCTTATGAAACGAAAGAAACTTTTCAGACGACCTAACATCATTTATTTCTATGACGAAGATTCAAATTTACTAAATTTTACGATATATTAAACTGACGACTCGTCAAACATCTTAGAAAGAGTCTTTAATAAGCAGCGTATAATAATAATAATTACAAAAATAATTACGAGTTACAAAAATAGAATGCTAATTATACGGTCGCTACTACACATACGATATGGTATCTAATTTTATTAAGCTATCCAAACCACAAATAGACTCCTCCTCTCGCAATCACTCCATCCATATTTCCTGGTATCCTATCCGTTAGCATCTTTCTTTGCTTACGACACAATGTATTCCCAGGCACACGTCCCTTCGCACGTTCCACCCTGTGTGCACACGTCGCCATGAACCTACATAGCGCGTATAATTTATGATACACTGCTAACGCAAGCCCCCAAGGCTGACCCTCCATGGGGTTCCAGTGTTGTGGAACGCCCCGTATCCGCTGCCGACATCACTGACACCCCTTTGGAGTGCGATGTCACTCTACGCCCTCTAGAGTTGCCCTTTGCATACCAATATTGTTGTCCTATGCAAACGATTTACGCACGGCAGCCCATGGGTGTCAGCAACCGGTTTTCGTCCCGTGCGACGAAAATCGGCTGATGTTCCGGTCGAAATTTACCCCCTTGACGCTACAACCCCGGAAATTTTATCCTCTATAGAATCTTACGAGTGGTTGTCTCAACAACATACGACTATCCTAATTTTGCATATGCTTTTTTTATAAATATTACTTGCGTCAAATATCGTTTCGTTGACCGATCGTTAACGTTTTTTCCAATTAGTTTCACAATCAAATACGAAAATAACGAGAAAAATGTCACGTCCCGCGATATCGTATTTCTGTCATTTGTTTCAGCAAGATACGTGTACATCGAAATATATAAATTTAGAAATATTTATTAAAAACTGCATTACGCTTATTCACATAGATCTAATTTACATCATCGAAACGCGACTTTATGTTCGAGTGTTTATGTCGAGTTTGTTATTCCCGTGTACCAGGGCAAATCAATCGCAATTCGTCACCCACGGTGAGCGACGTTTAAGAAATTCCTGCTGATCTTTGTACGCGATGGAGCGGCAACGGGACTTGTTCAATTTATCCGCTCGAATGGGACGTTCTCTGATTACACGAGGTACCAGGGATTTTTGCGAATTGACTGGGCGAGGTTGCTCCGAGAATTTAGTTTTAGGGGAAATTGAACGATCGATTTTCGCTACAGATTCCGAGCGATTCTATTCCATGGTTTTTATTTTTATTTTTATTTTTATTTTCATCGTGCGTCTGATGGGATTGTTGCAAATTTTAGCGTATATATTGGTACCGCAAATTTTGAAACTAGAATTGTATTTTTTATTCTAGTCAACACATTTCAATGAATAATTTGCAGACGCTTCTGGTACGCTTTACTATTACGATTTTTATTAGACTTTTTAAAATAAAATAGTGCGTATAAGAGAAGAAACAGAAAAAGTAAACTTTTTGTATATTTAGCATATCTACGAAATTATCTACGAAATAATATAAAATTATTTATATCGTATTTATAAAATCGTACATTTTTTAATCATAACTTTGTATCTTCCATAACATCACAGCCAGAAATTAATTTTCTAAAAATATCACTGCGATCACAAAAGGCAATAAACAATTCTACTTTAATGCGGTCTTTATTGTTCTAAAAAGCCAGAGACGAGAAAATTAAATTCTTGCAAACTAATTTATCTCATAATAAGAAGCTAACCTAATTTTTTCATGAACCTTGTATATTAGTTAATCAAGAAAATAGCTCGCCAATGATCTGTCCATTGAGCTGAGTAAATTGACGCTTTAATCATGAATGTGGCAATCCAACGATCCTGGCACAATTACTGTGAGAGAAATTTTGCACGAGTTTCGAATCCGCAATAATTACCATATTATTCGACGATTACACGGTGTAAACAAATTTCCTGTAAGAAGATTTTAACACAATTTTATGTTACCAGAAGAACTCGCAAAAATGCAAGAAAAATTAAAATCGATTTTTCAAAAAATATTCGTAATACAAAAAGTAAAATTCGCGTAAAAAATTCACGTTACACTAAACAGCTTTCATATTTATTTTTCAAAAAAGAAAAACAAAACGTCAATGCCTTTCATTTTTTAAAAATCATGGGTGTCCATGTTTAAGTTACGATACGATATAGACGAGGCGTTACTATGAACAATAATTTAGTTCAAATTATATCTTTCAATAATATTCCTATACTTTCTATTCAACATTATCCAAAATTGACATCATTCTGAATATTTATATTTCATGATTACACGTTGTAATTATTTCACGTGGAACATCAATCAGCATGCTCCATTGTTGAGCTATGAATATCAATGGTTTCTTGCGAAATTTAAATTATTATTAATATTAATAGCTTCTTACGAAAATCTAAGTTATCAGTAGCAATCGTTCTCTGTGAAATTTAAAATGCATTGTTGAAATTGTTAGTTTCTTGCAGAGAGCAAATAATATTAGACGAAAGATTTAAATGAAATTTACTTTGAATGAAAGACAGTCCACGAAATTAAAATCAAACCTTGCCTTTAAGTGAAACGAAATAATTACCAACGCTAACCAGATTCAGCGCTATAAAACTTTTTACCGTACAACGGTTACGATTGTAAATTCTAAAGCGGGCGATTAAACACGCGTCGTGTCCATTATTTTCATTCCGATGCGGCCGCAATCTGTCGCTGTGAATTTAATCTTCTCGCGTGAAAGAACCGAAAACGATCATGAAAATGAATGGCGCGCGCGTTGTGATCGCGCGTTCAGCTCCTATGGAATACGACGTAAAGTCCGGTAAAATAATTTCGCGTTATGGAACGCGACCATCAGCTCGTTCAATTAGACCCGCTCATTATACACTGACGGTTTGGTTACTCTGACAAGCCGGCCGTATTTTTAAATTGCCTTTTAAAATATTCTATTAGAAGCGCATACACTCGGTACACCGAGGACGAGAAAGAACAATGGAGGATATCAATCTTTGTTGAGAAAATTTCATGAAGGTAGAAAAGGAAAGAGGAGAAAAAGAAGCACCGTGCTACGATGGCAAAATAATGGACAGCTTTTTGCTTCTTTCGTTTTCGACAATACCCGTGAAACGAATTTCCTTAACAGATATCTAACGTTTCACATCGTTCGTCGATTTTCAGTCGATTTATCTCGGAACGTCGTAACTACGACGAAAGGTCAGCAGGGGTAACGTCTATTTATCCCATGGGATTGCACCTTCTTCCCCATGCAATTTCGTTCGGGCAATCTCCATCTAGCTACGACGGAATCGTCCACTAAACTAGTTCCTACCTTTCCGTTACTCTTCTCATGCCAGTTTTCGCGTTGCTTGAACATACACGTATGTTCTCTTAATACAATGTAAGGTGACTCGTTGTGTCATAAATTTCCAATGATGTTCGGTTGACCTTCACCTTTTCATTCGCAGTAAAAGGATAAGTAAATGAAGAAAAGTTAACACAAGTAGACTTATCCTGACGAAGTATGTTAATAAAGTAATTTTTTTTAAATCCATCGATTAGACTGACGATATTTATATATATATATATATATATATATATATATATATATATATATATGCAAAATCATATTTTTATAAACACAATCGAGAGACATTTCGTATTTGCGACATTTCTTGTATCCTTTAAATATTATATGTATTCTACAGCAAAATACATAAAAGTCCGCAATCTAGCAATGATAAAATAGGCATTATTATACGAATAAAATACAAACAATACTATAATAATGAATATAATAATAATGAATACCAGGAATAATAATGAACGTACAATGATAATATAATAATGATAATAATGAAAGTATAATACAATTACTGTCACTGAAATTCTCGCGGATAGGAAAAGATTGAGGTAAATTTCGAGCAAGATTTTTCTTTCAACACATATGTATAGGTATTATAGTTTGGCGGTGAAACACAATCAAACACACGAGATACACGTTACGTTGCCGAAATTATTCAAACAGCGTACTTCAAAGATGTTTTATACTCTAAACTACTAAAAAGCCCGCTGAGCGACCACAATGCCAACAACGGAATTAGCATTTTTTTCTCTTTTTTTTCCCAATTCGATTCAACCGGCAGCGTGTACGTGTTGCAGTGGACGCGTTAAGTGCGTTTGTTTTATCTTGCTTTGGAACGATGACACGATGCGTTATATGGTAGTGTAACGACGAGAGTGTGCGCGCGTGTGCATGTGTGTGGTTGTAGAACCGTGTTGTTCTGTCCGATAAGTTTCTCACGAGGATTACAGTGTTCGCAAACACTTTGTGCTAGGGTCCCTTTTTCACGTGTCGCATTCCGTCGCTGTGCTTTTTCCACTCACAAACACAATTTCACGTCGAACGATGAATTTGGAAGCGCTATCGGAGATTTCGCGATGGATCATGAATATGACACATTCGGTTAATTTTGTTTACTTTTTTTTACTATTTGTTTACTACTGAGGTGAAAATTTATCTAAACGCTCTATGAATATTTTTCGTTTCTAATTTCTCTTTTTTATAAATGTTGTAAAATAATGCTTTAATGAAAAAGAGCTTATAGCGCCATTTCATTGTTCGAAACTATTTAATTTTGTCTAATAAAATTTTGTTACTTTTTACCACTTTCTTTATTAATGATTCATGCTTGTTAGCAAAGATTATTAATAGTTGACATAAGCATATGTTACGTAATCTGTTGACTATTATCTAGACACAGTATATTGCTCATAATGATTACTTGGAATTGAATAGGAAAGTATGTTTTGTACTTAAGCTGAATATCCTAATATTCGTAATACTCCGATATTGAAAAATCATAATTTCCAACATATTGAGCTCTCTATATTCTGGTATAATACATTAAAATTTCAGTAGCCTAATTGTCGAGTATCGCCCTCAAAAGGTTAATGGATCAGTAAGTTAAGCTTACTCCCCATTAAATTAATTTCTCTCTTAAAAATTATAATTCTTGAATATCCTATTTACTGAAACCAATATGGAATACCTAAAGTATTGAAAAAAGGCACGGAACTTCCCTTTATATATCATGCAATTAGGAAATTTCTATTTTCTGACATAATTCATCAACAACAATATATCCATTTGTACAAATCAATAACATGTTTCCAAATTCCTAATTCGCACGTCGATGCGATTTCAATCACCGCAGCAGTGTCACGAAACGATCACCTAAACAACCAAGCCAATTTCCCAACAAAATATTTGCGATCTGGCATGCGTGTAAAATAGTTCTCATTGATTTACGAGTGGTTAATATGCATTTCGATGGATGTGTGGTATATAGATCCTTTTAGTCAGCACGCAATAAATACTTGTCGGTCACGCGACATGTGTAATCGTGTGTAGTGTGTACACCATCGTTTAATATATCCGATTGCTTGATTTGAAACTACAAATAAAAAATAGAAAGCTTATGTTATACAGTTGTCAGTATTAACAGTTGTGCATAGTAGAATATTATGACACTGTATTCATCTTTGTATAAACTTTGTATAAATTGTCAAATTAACGTACAATAAGAAACTGGGAACTATACGTTTCAAACCTTTCAGTATCGTTCTATCATCTGAAAAATTCTTTATTCGACTAACGTTCACGATCTTCGGGTCGAGCGTATAATAGCGTTATACAGTCCATAGAAACTGGAATATATGTAATTTAGGGTGACGCGACGATTCGTCTATTTCGTCTATTTATTTGACTTTCTTCTTCAGGATATTTTTTCGCGAAGTATCCGATCAGTTCGCGTTTCTTCGTTTACAAGTAAGTATTTTCAAAAGCGGAGCTTAGCAAAGTCATCTACTGAGTAAGTTATATCAGTGATTATAGAAGCTGAGGTTGCGATGCGGTTCCCATGACTAGCCTAGTTTGCCAAGATCCTTGAATCTTGCCTTTCGAACTCCGTAAGCGAAAACCCGACGCTTCGAAGGCGATCCACGCAAGCCCTTGTAATACGATTTTGTAATTTCAATAGGAAGAGATTGCTGTATGGTATAGCGTATCATAACGATTCGAATAAAATTGGAAATTGAAAATATGCTTGATTCAGTGAACTATATTTTATTAAAGCTTTGAGAATATCTTTAACTTTCTAAGTGTACAAACATGTATTTTTTACACTTTACACAATTAGTAATTACATTACAGTACAATTAGTAATATCCATTTCCTATAAAATCTTGAAGGTACATCTTTTTTTATTTGATTTAAAAAATGCAAGAAATCTTGACAACAAGAAGGTCATTATTGCCTACATCATCCACACTGAATTCATTAGTATTTTATTACACTAAATCTCTTTCTCTGCATTTTAGACCGGAAATACAAATAATTCCACAATATCAGAATGTTGCACGTGCAGATTAAACCGCGATTTAAACCACGTGCATTTTTTCAGTTGACTCGGGAAACGCCGTTTTTCAATCATGTCCAGTGTTGCCCATAACACGAGGCACAAGTACGAAATCATGGTGACACACACTCAGCGGTGCTCGTGTAAACGGGACGATTAAGTGAACGACGTTACGTTAATTTCGTTTTACTCGCAGTCGAATAAACGATCGGATGCGTTGTCGGTGAAATCCCAACGCCGGCCAACGCATGCACCGAAAAACACGATAAAATCGTGAACGGGACTACGCTCGATTTTGCACCTGAGCGACACAAACAGGCGAACGCCGAGTGCGCAAAGGATAAACGGGAGCGTGAAATTGTTAAAAGCAAGATAATTAATTGCTTGCGAGAATTTCACTGATTAATTTCCACAATGAAATATTCTCGCATTCAGTGGACAACGATGCGAGGTACGAGAAAAAATCGGCTGAAAAAGATATGAAACAGAAAAAGGTGTGAACTCATGCGGGTTCCAACGCGATGTATGTTCTTTGAAAGTGGCTTATTACCGAATTTTTATTATTTTCAAGCTCCTGAATCCTTATTTCTTTGTTACAGATTACGCGTTATTATATAATCCGTAATTAGGACATTATTTATTTACAGAAATTATTAAAATAGAACAGGTAACGCGTACGTGGAAGTTGTCTTAAAAACAACTATTTACCGATCGATATTTCTTCTTCTCGTAGAAGACATGATGTTTACAGTGAATTGTTTCACTTACTGATGGATTTCGTAGAGGAAAATTCATTTCTAAATTTCGTAATAAACAGAGAAATTATACATTTAGAAAAACGTGATCGTCGGATGTTTCCATAATTCTGAGAAACAAACGAGAAACGCAAGGGATTCCGCTAAATATTCGATTTTTACCAGTGAAAAATGTGTGAAGTGTGGATGGATGCGAGGGACGAGACTTTGGGGTGGGCGCACAGGGGGTGAACAGATATTATCGCGGGAAGCTATGTATGCCGCGTAAAGTGCTATTAAAATATAATTAACGTCGCTATAAATTATATTTACTACCACTTCTACATATGCGTGACCCGTAATTCGATTTGCACCCGTGACATTCTGTCCGACAAGTTTTATGCGAGTTTTAATATACGACTATTAATAAAGGGATGCCTATGATGGAACGCCAGACCGACACGTTAAAGACAGCTTATTAGGTTCTGTCCCTTACACCGGGGATTTTTCGAGGATTATCGATGCAAACTTAACTGGATGGCAAAGCTCGCGAAGGAAAATGGCGGAGAATTTTCTTCGACCTTCGTCTTTCTTAGCATTTGTGCTCGATAACGATGCAAATAAAAGGTCTGGACTAGAATGAGTCACTCAGAAGCCACACTAATCAACTTCATAAATCGAAAAGCAGCAGAAAGTAATAGTGTTGCGTATTTTGTTTTTATAAATCTATGCTATTCAGAATTATTCATGCTACCACATCATGTTCATACTATTTCAGAATTATTCATGCATCTTCTTGCACTAAATAAACTTTGATATGGAAGTTGTACATTGCAAAAAGTAGAACATTAATCATGTGTAATTTGGCTTCTGAGAGACTCATATTTTGGCTAATATTTTGGTTAATATATTTTGTGGTTATCTGAAACAGACGGTTTGTAGAAACGTGTTCGTAGGTGCAGAAGGTTTAAATTTTTGATCACTTTATTTTGATACCAAATAGCGCACAACTCGGATTTGCGTTTATTATTCATTGAATATATAAACTGAATTAATTCACGATTAATTAATTATGTTTATGATAATACACTCGATATAATTTAGAATTTTTCATTCTGAATTAATTGTTATGCGAGGATGTATTGCGTCTATAAGATTACAAATATACGGTTCTTGCAATATTGCGGTACGTTTTATTAGTATCTTTGTTTAAGAAGATAATTAATAAAAAAAACGTATCTTTAAATAGTAAAATATAAATCCAAGAATTATCTTCTGGTATACGATTCCAATATTCCATTATTCAATTATTTCTGTTCCTCATTTCTTCGTTACAATTTGCGTACACGCTTCGTTTATTTAGCTTATTTTTCTACCTTCATAAATATATTACATTCTCTAGCTTATTTTATTACACCGTATATATTTTTTCATGGAAAACTCAGAATAAGTATTCTCGGTAAGCATAACGATATTTATTAGTATCAAATGATATGTTTCCCGATAAAACAACGCGTGCAAACGAGGCAAGCGAGAAATCGATTTTCGATTTCTAGGAAGTGATCGTCAGTTTTATTTTTATCTTCTTAACAGTGGAATTAACTGTAGAGACGCGTAATTACATAGAAACGGATTGGAACGTATCGCGAATCGCAACCGCGAATAATGGCGTCACTGTTTCTCCAACCGCGTTTTATTTCACTCGTTTCAGCTTTCCATTAATTTCCTCCGGTCGTTTCGAAACGAGGAAAAACGCCCATTCAAAAGGAAACTGTTTCCGGAACCATTTTCCTACGCGCGTGATGTAGTTTTCTCGCCTCTCGTAACGAGTACAATCGACTTCTAAATTATTACCAACTTATTCGGTTACGTTCCATAGTCTATCGTTATTTTCATTTGGGAAAGAACACCCTTTGATTGCATTTATTCGCTTTTACGCCATTACAATTATAAATTCTGCTAGAAAGATGCCGAATGACGAATTAAAACTCTCTTTTTCGAACATTGTGAGGTCTAGTAATTAAAGTAAAAGTAATAATCTTCGTGCAACGTGTTTCTACGCTGTCCAAAATGATAATTAGAAGATCGTTACTATGATTATTTTCGTTAACATTACTCGCATATCCTTTGTTTTTGATGAGTAGGAGTTATATCTTTATAGGAAGCTTTAATTGTCGAGCTATCAATGTAAATTTGTTTACAAATGCACTGTTTATCACTGCACTAATAGCGAGTTAAATTATCTGTTTTCAAGTGCAGATCGCATAGAAAGTCTTCATAATCAATTTTGACGAATTATGAGGCAAATTACTCAGCTTAATTCAAATATTCTTTTGGTTCAACTAACTCTACTGTGACACAGACAGACTGCTGCTTTGAGCGCTACAATTTCACAGACAAGAAGAAATAGAATAAAGTTAACTTTTCAATAGTTCAGAGATCATTTTGAACGTCCAGCACGTTGGTATCGTGTGATACCATTCTTTCACCGTTTTCACGTACACCGTGTGTAAAAAAGCGTCAACAGGTGTAGCACGTACAACGTTTAACTGTTCCTCGACGACACTTGAGCGTCGCCGATCAAGCGTCACGACGCGTTGCACCGGGACAAACTTGTCGAGTTGTTCGGTGTCCGAGTCAATTCGACACGGTTTTCTTTTTTGCGTCGATGTTTCGTGATATTTTTCATCGGCGAATCGACGGATAGCTCGAAAGCTTTCGCCGTGTTTCGACTTTTTAACGAGGCCAATTCCTCCGGTGCACAAATTCTCAGTATTATGGACGAGAAGCAAATGCTGGAATTACTCGAGTTTTCCGAGGCTAGCTGTGTGCACTCGGGATAATTTGGTATTTCGAAACAATGGTAAAAATGTAAAAATGCTAGAAGACAAATGAATTAATATAATTTTACAATTAACGATTCTGTAAATAGATAATCGCGAATAATCGAAATTGTCGTGAGGATAAATGTAACTAAATATGGTAAATAGCAGGTTAAAATTCCAAATTTTAGAGTTTTTAAGTGCAGTGAGATAAGATTAATTGATATATAATTCAGAATAATTTCCACCATTTCTTGGTTTTTGTAAGTTTGCAACATTTTTTGGTTACCAGCATTTTTCTGATTGAAACAATTTGTATCTCATTTAAGAAATTATTCTGTGCTGCTTTGTACATTCTTCCTTACAAAGAAAAGTACGAATTACAAACACATTATTTCCTAACATTGTTAGATTACAGTTCTTTGAAAATGATCAAACGAAATAAGAAATCATTGATATAATATGTAATAGAAGAAAGAAAGAAACTAATATTTCTTGGAATAATTGCAAACGTTCAACTGAAATTTTCAAGATAAAATAAGAAAAGATATAAAATATATCATAGGTTAATTATTTAAAAAAGGAATGAAATTATAACGATTACAGTTTATAAAAGAGTATAGAGAAATTAAATCGAACAGGACAAGGCTAACATGAGGCTTAATTAAAGTCTAGTGTGAATAACAATTTAATTCAAATCCATTTGTATTTTAATTATGTAGGATAATATCCGCAAATAATCTGTTTTCCCTCTTTCGATACGAACAAATTGTCTTTCGTCCATTTATCTCCAAACGTATTTCATTTGATCCTTTCCGTTGAAAGCTTTATTATTTAACAATGCTGCTGGACGCTCGATCGTGAAACATTCACATACTCTTGGATCCATTCCGGTCCCGTGACGATAATCCCTGGTTAACCGTGATGCTTAATTAAATACACGATTCATGTAACACGAGAAACAGGTATACGCCGCTTCATAGAGTCAGATCGGCATCGATATGGATCACAAATCGATGCTGATCTGCGATATTTCATCGCTCAAATGAATCAGCCAACCGTGATAAAAGCTTCCGTATCATTTCATCGAACGACAATTTCATCTTCTTTATTAATGGAAATTTCGATAAATCCGAGGGATCCTTATTTTACACATCTTTCTTTTTTTTTTTTTTAGTTGTTAAAATTCTTATTAGAACGTATCAAAAGTCGTTCACGAAGAGTGAAAGGATACCGGATTTGTTGATTGTTAATACAGGAAAACAATTAACGGATTTATGATCACGATATCGGGTTAACGTGGACACTTCAATTGTTAATGGATCCGTAATGATCGAATTGACTTCCGACAATGAGTTTAACATGCTTTCGTCAGGGAAATGTAATAATCGGCTTGTTCGATAGCTTCGTCACGATCGATTATTACTTATATCGTACAGTTCAGGGGCAATTTTTCATGCCAGGATACCAAAACTCGAAGACTTGTGAATTTAAAAGTTTGAAAATTCGAATATTCGAAATTTGAAGAATTTAAAAATTGAAACTTGAAAACTCGAAAATTAAATACATGAAAGATTCGAAAATGAAATATCGATCAATTTGAAACTATTTTTTGATTCAAGTATTTATTAAAGTTCGATAATAAAAAAATTGCAAAGTAAGTCCATTCTGAGCTCCTAATTTCTTTTATTTCTCTGTGTTATATACATCGTTTAGAATATAGAAGCTGCGAGCACTTATTCGAATAAAACAATCTGTAGCGTTTTCAGTTAAAACGTAATCCACGTAACAATGTTACTCTTCACATACAGTACAAAGTACAAATCGTTAAATCGGGAGCTATTAATAGCTACTTGAAAGCGAGCGAGTCACAGTCATCCAATGTTGTAACACAGCGGTGGTTTTCATTGAAATTAGTCGTTAATTTCGTAATCGGAACGATGTCGTTCGAATATCTTGATATCCTGTGATTTTTCAAATTAATAACCTGCAACGCGAATCGCTTATCGGCGAACCCGCTTTTAACAAAATTAATAACGGAATATTCTCTTTCATCGCGGCCATAAAACATTTTCTTCTATTCTGCATCGTAAAAAGTACTTCGTTATTTTTTCACTGGCTTCAGATACATATTTTTCTGGTAATTGCTTTTATCTGTGCTTGATTAATCTTTACATCCTTTCGCGGATTTACTTCCATAAAATGAAAATCGATATTTGTGAGATTTCGTGATGAGAACCGCACGTAAAAGGAATACATTACCGTACGTAAGTTTCTGGACACTTGTAAATTATTGCGAATACAGTGGCTCACAGAAATATTTGAATACTTGTGGAAATTTATTACGAATATAGTCAATGTGTTATACGAAACATTTCGAAATTTGATTATCACTATAATCAGACACAACTGTCATGAGTACGTATATAGGGGAAAGGAACAAATCTGAAAATGTATATAAAAGTTACAAAATATTTAGTACAAATATACATGTATATTTTACAGAGATTGCGAAAGTATTTAAACAGTCAATTATGCATTGCATTAATAAGTCTTTATATTCAGTTGGATCATCTCTAACATTTATCATAAATTTAACATAGATGCATACTTATGCCGCGTAATTTTCTACTAAATATTAGGGTTTTTACAGTGAATAGCTTGCAAGTTGTATATACTAATTGTATAATTTCAAAATGTTTTATATACCTCAGACAATATATACATAAATACGCTGGTTCGCCATTACTTCGTAACTATATTGTATTATAAAATATTCTTAAAATGATACTCTTTAATCTAATTTTAGCTCCTGATCTTTCCTCGGGCAACTATATACAATTAATAGAGATTTATAGTGCACAGAATCATTTCAACCTACTGCACGCTCTAAAAGCTAGAACCAAAATCGATGAATACGAATGCTGGAAACTTGACTTGGTTCTAACAATCGGCATTCTTATACTTGAAATCGAGAGACGTTAATTTCGCGGGGGTAACAACTAATTATCGACTGAAATTTAATTAAGTATTCGCACGGCGAACATGGCTGACGGAGCATCGTATCGTGTTTCCACGCGCTCTCGATTCTATACAACATCGCGCCAGCTCGAACACTGTTCCATTATCTGTAATCGTGAAACTGATAAGCTGTAAGCAATTTACAGTTGGTTGCTTTAGAATTCACTGAGCGTGATATCGATTACGTTTTACCAATCGTTCGTAAGGGAGCACTTGGATGGGCCCTCTTCTCTTTCTCGCCCCCTTCCCCGACTCCTGTCACTTCCTTCAACCGCATCAGACTTGTTACGGCCTGAACATCAAAATTCCTGAATTTGAATTTCCCGGGGATTTGGTAATATTCGTACGCTTGGTCAAAACGCGCTAGAAACTTTACTCGTATTCTGTCAAATGTTTAGTAAATACATAACGTGTGGTAGAATGTGTGCAGTAAGGTATAATATACAGACAGGAAAATTCGTTATCTGAATGTGTATTTTCCGGGACATTTTAAGTCGCTGAAGTCGAAAGTGAGGATCGTTTCTCATGGAAATGAACAGTTTTGATCATACGGTTTTACGAACGTTTGGCCAACGAAGGTCTTAACTTTACAAATCCGCGTAAGACCGTAATTATACAGAGCGGTAAGCGGCGAGATAAGTGATGGCACAGCCAACGTTACTGCTCCAAATGCGAATTTTACCGATTACCATTTACCGTTGTCAGCATTATCGCAGTTCGGTATTAACGTCGGATTAACGTAGAAAATCAAAAATAACCCGAACCTAATCCAATATTCAGGATTCAAATGCGAACAAAGTAAGCCTACGGCAGATTAAGATTACTAAATTTTGTAAAAGATATCGTCAAAATTCACGAGGACTTCGCATATCAACAGGTTGAGTAAAATCTTGTACGCCTTATTTCCGTGAAAAACGACCTTCATTTTCAACTCGAACGACTTCAAGAACGCCTCTGAAAAGTGTCATTCTGGCGGAATATTTCGCAGTCTTGTTGCTGTATCAGAGGCAATGTGTGAATTAATACGTATCTGGAATCGATGTCAGCGATCCTCGAATTGTTGTACGCGATAATCTGGGAGTTGTGGAATGTGGTAGCAGAGTGCGATATCGATGTCTTTGAAGTTGTAAGACGCGTTTGTGGTGACCCATCGGTTGTTCAACATGACTACAGTGACCTTACATAGTGACCTTACATAGCAATTAAATTTAGCGATAGAGCATCCGTGTTGTCAGCTATAATGGAGGTAACCTCAGTTTGATGCAGCAATATAGCAACGAGCGTATAAGCTCCGCGAATCAAGTCGATATCTAAGGTTTCCTATTATCTAGACAGTTCTATATATCTGCTATACGTAAGTATATTAGCAACAAATAGGAATGAATTATAGTATATAATGTTATGTATAACTGCAGAAGTACGCGAATATTTCTGGTTTCTGTAATTGAATTTCCATTTACGGATATTCATATTTCATATTTTAGGCGAAAATGTTCATTAACAGACTATTAATAAATTTCATTAATAAACTTATATAAATATTATGACGATACGGTATTAGTATCAGAATACTTTAACGTTTAGTATTCTTTAAAAATTTGTTTCTCTAAATATCTGTATCAGCTTAAACACTATTTTATCGCTAACGTTTGTAATTTCTTCAACAGAATTGTCGAAAAATATTAATGAAATATTTGTTAATAGAAACTTATGCACAATTACGGTGCTCAACATTATGATAACTCTGTATTGGTATACTGAAATATGTACTCGGAATACTATAATGTTTGATCACAACGGATCCAATACTGTGAGTTATTAATCACGTAAATGAAGGGGAGGGGGGATTTAATAATAGTAATCTCCTATCCGTGTAATTGTCGATGCGCGTTGACTTGTTTGATTTAAGAGTCATTAGTATCGATGTCTGGGACTGGAGGATCATTATTGTCAACAAACTGGTTCGAGGATCGCCAATATGAGCGCGCGTAAATTTCAGATAGTCAACGTCATGTTGCCTCAACCGCATCACGTCAACATGATATCCTGAGGCACTGAGATGCCGATATTGATTTGTTTGATTTGTGGGATATTAGCGGTGATTTCTACAACTAGACAGACTGGTATTGTTAACTATGGTAATTGGAAAGTTATTGACACGAATTCATATCACTTACAGCTTGTAAATATTTCATTAATTGCCAATCATTAATACAGTTTCCCGATGTCGTCTGTCGTTAGAATACGTATATTTCGAAACATTGAAATTCTGTTGTTAGTTTCACGACCATATTATGATCATTTCTATTTTCTAACGTGACCAATTTCAATTATATAATTTTAACTGCGTTTCGATGACGCTATTTCTACGATGCTTAGCTATTGCCGATACTGGCCGTTAGTCGTCACCAACATGGGAAGGAGTGGAATGAATGGACTTCCTACGAAGGGAAAAGCCTCGTTGCCACTCGAACATGCAAATATCCTTCGTAGTTGCTTGGTTAATATCGCGTGCCTCTGTATCCCACATGGCATATTGCGTATCCTTTTTTAGTATTTGGTAGAGCGTAAATATACGAACCGATAGGGACAAAGTCACTCGTTGACTCTCCCGAAAATATATTATTCTTACATTAATTTCTACTTTTACACTTACTTAAGATCACTTAAAGATCAAGAACAAGAACACTTAAAGATCTATTTAATATTAAATGAAGAATTAAATATTGCTGTTAAATATTTCTGTTCATCGGTCAGATTATTTTAGGTATTTCATTATTTAGTTAAAAGTACTAAGGTTTAAATATAACAAATATTCGTAACATGTACAATTTTCACAGAATGAATGAAACCTAACAATTCGTTACGCTTGTAGTTTAAATACTTCGATTAGGAACACAGGGGAGCAAGCAAAATACCCTCTGAAACTTTAGAATCGGTCGAAACGAAAGGAAAGGGGGCGGAACGAAGGAAAAGTTAGAAAGAGGGATAACTTGCGTGTCACGGTTTAGTTTGTCTACTATCGGTTAACCATCCGTCTTGCCTGCCCGCAGTCCACTCTAGTCCTTCACGATACCTTGGCCCTCGAAGAAGCTCTCTGTTTGCTCTCAACTGAGAATACCAACATTCCTATGGCTCTTTCACGCTACTCAAGCAAACCCCTGTGCAACCCCATACAGAAATTCGATTCTTAAGAGGTGTTTCCATACTGTGTGTTCCTTGCAATTTACCAAGAAGCTCCGCGCACAGGATTCATGAAACTGTATCTTTGTTGCTGATGTATCGTGTTACGAATTTGTAGCCTGTCATGATAAAAGGGAATCCTGACATTAAAGCTGGTTGGAATAGTTTATTTGAGAACTATGATACTGTACGTATATATATACTCTCATTGAATTATTTACAATTTTAATCGTTAAAAATATAAATATGTAGACTATATATATGAGGAATTGTTAACAGTTTCAAAATAACGTTTCTATAAATGATACGAATCACTGATGCGAATCGAGCAGGTGTAATAAAATGAAGATTTTACTGCAGCAATTAGAGCTACGATATTTTATTACATGCTGTTTTCGCACGTTCGCGGGGAGACACGATCTCGAAGAAGCGCGCCAACGGGAGTCGTAAATTCCCGTTACGATTTGCTAATCGACGCCGCGAATCGTTCGATCCCTTATTTCTTTTAGGATAATAAGGGTAGTTAAATTAAAGATAACGCTGCTGCTAGCAGGTTATTATATATTTTCACAAACCAACAACTTCGGTGTAACACAAAATGAATATTTGCTATGAGATGACTACGAATGAGTGCGACCTGAGTCTCTAGACGGATTATCGCGTATACTGATGGATTTGTCGACTCACTGTATTCGAATTGTTGACTGCTTGACGAGATGCTTGATTGAGACTGACTGATCTTTGGGTGTAAACCCGGTCGAAGGATGTTGACTGTTCGAAGGATGTAAAATCAGTGATGTTCGGAGACGATGCTGTGGCAGAGGAAAGCTAAGGATGGGTGTATCTAGCGCACGGGACCATCGGATTTGTTGGTGACGATTTTGGCTAAGAGAGTGAGAGAAATAGTCTTCGTTGTTAATTGGTTAAACGAAGGGTCTTAACCGCCCTCGAGAGAAAGTGGTTAGTGGGAGGAAAGTTGCATCATACGTGAGAAAAACTAACTTTCCCTTGCCAAGCCGTAGTAGACAAAGGTCTTTAGAAATGCTTCGGAAACAGACGTTTGTTCAGTTTGAAGGACCTCGACTAGGAAATTCCTGAGATTTATGGAAGGTACTTGAGACTATTGAGGGTACGCAGTGAGTATCCGAAGACATCTGGTTGCTATCTTGCCCGCGGTGTGTGGCCTGGGCTAGGTAGAGTGTTACGCGACGTAACACATGCAATTTAATAAAATTGATGTACATTTCTCGTAAACTTTGTGCACTGTTTTAACAGGAAGAGCTAAAAACGTGCGATATTCAGTATATGTATATAATAAACGCAGTTGCAAAGCAACCACAATTAGAACTTCATACGTTTCACGGGTTATATCGGGATACTAGCCCATCTTAATTAATCAGAAGTTTCATTGATTTTAAAACAAATTCTCTCAAATGAACTGCACGTTCGTTTGAACAACAAGCTCTCTTGTTGAATATTTATGTTTCCCTTTTGTTAGTAGTTTCGAATATGATTCCAGAAAATTAAAGGTATACGTGCATACAGCCTTAAATGTATTAAATGTTTACAGAAATATTTATAGCTTTCTTTTCCCCTCTACAATCCAGACGTATCCTGAATGCAACGAACTTACGCAAGTACGTTAGGAAAATCATTGCCACATAACTTTCACAGATTTCTTATGCCCTCGCGTGGAGTACCTGACGCGATCGCGGAAGTTGCTCGCAATTAGCGCGAAATTGAACCAACACGGGGTCAGGGAGCAAGGCGTTAGATGAAATTTCGCGTAATTAAACGGCGGAACGAAGTGAAACACCTGGCTCCAACGAAGACGTAAGACGCGAATTTTGCTTCCGCGTATTTTCTTCTTTTTCTTTCGCTCGCCATAATAACAGGGTATCGCGTTGTATCGCTTTAATTGGCTGCATATTTTTTCGTGGACACCGCCGAAAGCCCTTGCTTCTTCTTATCGCACGCTGCAAAGACAAGAATGAAATAGCGCTGTATATACGTAGATGAACGAAACGTAGAAGAACGAGGCTGCTGATACTTTCAAGAATTCCACATTCAGGTTGCCCTTTATTAAATGCTGTTTCGAAAGTGAAGCCACGATTATATGCATATTCGTAATGGAACTTTTGAATAACGATAGAGAATACAACGATGTTAAGATTGCCGGAGGTAGGTCGGATTTATGGGCTGGACGTGACTGTGTTTTTATTGGTAACGGATAAGATTTTACGATTATTTCAACCCTTTTCAGCTTGTATATTTACGGACATAGATTCTAATTAAGATTTAGCATACAGAATTTTTTATAGCTACGGATCGATGAAGCAGGAAATCAATTCTTTTGTATTCGATACTTGCATATCTACAAATGTATCATTAAGAAGTAAAAGGAGAATTTGAAGGTATAATTAATAATTTTCAATTATGTATCTCGTTTGTTCTCTCGGAGATCAGTGTAAATGCGTATAAACACTACTCTACCACGATTCACTGGCATTTAAAATTTTCTAGCCGAAAATCCCGTCCGTGAAACTTTGGGTGAAAAAAAAACTGACTTCGGTTTCGAATTTACTTATGACGGAGCAATTAGAAAGTACGCAAAACCGATTAACGACGAGGGCGTAGAGCGATTGACGACGTTTGTAAACGTTCAGAGCTTGGTTTACTATTAAAACGAAGCCCGCGTTCATGTCGCGAAAAGCCGTTTTTGTCGTGCAGTGACCGTGAAAGGAAACCTACGAGTACTTTGCGGTACCGGGACCGGAGCTATCGATCAACCCTACGTTTCTATTCCGGCTTAACGCAGGAGAACGAAGAGCTGAATACGAGGGGTGAAAAGGCGCTGCACCGTGAATACCAAATAGGTTTTTGGTTACACTTCGCGGCCTGGTATACTGACCTTTTCTCTTTCCTTTCCGATAGACCTGTTCTCTATCACAGAACGCCCGTGCCACTGCAGATTTTGTCTAGCAAAAAACATGATGTATGAACCTCTGCTGCTCTATGCTACGCGGAATTTGAAAAATTTGTGTTGTTTCTTTATTCTATATGCATATCCTATACACATATATGTAGAAAAATAATAAAATCTCGTATTCTTATGTCTTTTAAATTTACAGTTTATCAACTCCGTAAAAAGATAGCAAATTCTGCAACTTCGAATTATTTATTTGTCACAAATTTGTATACTGGTGAGATTCGAATACTGTCACTAGAAATTGATCTAAGCGTTGAAATATTAGGTTGTCCGAAAAGTTTCTTTCGTTTTATAAGGTGATAATAGATGAACAACAATTTCTGTTTTATATTATTCCCTTATAAAACGAACGAAACCTAAAACTATTAGGACAACCTAATACTTATGGACGATAATGTACATCACAAGAAGTAACATAAAAATATTATCAAAGATTAATGCCATTTACATTCTTCGTTTCGAAATTGCAATTTCTATTCCACAGGTTACACGAGAAATTTCGACACCCATGAGAAGATTCCACATTTCAAAGTTTGTCCATCATTTTCCTCCTGGTACCGCAGCGTCGCTAATTTGTACACAAAATAAGGGTCTCATATAAATTCTCTTTCCGTCTGTCGTTAGCTCGGAAAGCAAATTAAAGTTTAGCAAACTCCTTGTCCCTTGTTCCTCGTGGCCAAGGGTGTACCTTCTTCCTGGTCCCGAAATTCTGGAATGGCCACCCATGTTTTAAACGTACGAGAACTCGGAAAAGTATATACGTTCACGAACGTGACTCACAGTAATGACACGAGAAATATAGTCGTAAAGGCTGCGCGGTCTGTGCGCTGCATGCAAGAACCTTCGACGTCTCTGAAATCGCCTATCGTCCACCGTAAATCTTAGCTGCTTTGTGAGCTGTGTCGCCAGACATTATCGTTGTCCCTATCACTTTCTTTTGCAAATTTTAATACATAAAACCACCGTGACGGCAACGCAATGAAAAATGTGCATCGTTGGATGTTCGGTGCTTCCCTTTATGTCCTAAATATCGATCACAATTTAAAGGAAGCAGGAACAAACGACGGTGTAAGAGTATAGTAAATGATTTTAATACCATAGAATATTAGCCAGGGATGTGCAGTGACAGCATGTACGTAAGAATTTTCTGTTTTTTTAACTCAGATGAAATATTCTTATATCGTTTTAATTGTAAATATTGGTGTAATTGCAGTGGATATGTAAACGAGTAATGTATAAATGGATAACATATACATCGTCACAACCTATTTATACACATGCTTACCACTGTATATTAGGCTATTTGTATATTTGTAATTTGTATATTTATGATTATTAGATTCGTATTGATATTATTAATAATTGTTAAAATTATCGTACACTCAACATGAATTTCATCGATATTTTCGACAATTCAGGAATTTTCTTTAATTTATGAATTTCTAAAGAAACTGTAGATTGTAGTACATAATGATGTACAAATTTTGATGTAAAAATGATGACTTCTAGAACCACTCTGATTATATAATACGGCACCTGATGCAGTTCATTCACCTGGTCAATTATCTCCGACAGAGAACCGTAAACGTGACAAAAAGCTGCAACACCTTCTGAAACTGAACATTAACGAAAGAAGCGGGATAATTGCTTCGATACGATCCGTTTCTTCCAGAAAGTACATTCTGGGGTCCTTCTTAGGATTGCCCTTCGCCACTTTCAAGCAAGCAAGTTACGAGCTTCGCTACTTAGCTTCGTATCAGAAAAGCAAGGATCTTCCTAATGGGAGAGAATCGAGTTTCTGTAGGCGACGAAGAGTAGCTGGAAGCTAGAGACGACTGAAGAATAAAATCTTCTCGTACAGCCGTGATGATTACGAGTAACATCGTTGCAGCGAGTAGCGTACAGATTAAAACCGACACCGGTGCACCGGTGTTCAGTTTAATAATGGAACAAACTTTAATCGGCCGGCGAAAGAACGAAGTCACCGGGCGAGCTTAACACGGTTTGCACGGACGTGCGTTAACGCATATCCTCTCCTTTGTTCCCGTGCTTCCTCCTTTCTTCCCTGCTACGCTGGCTTTCGCTCCTTTATGCACCTTTCTCATCTTTTTTTTTTCATATTTTCATACCTCATACGGCCCGTATGATTCGCGTTAAATTAGCTACGTTGCGAGGAAACGAAGCGCGCTCGCACGCTTCTTGCTTCCTCCATTTTGCACCGCTTCCATTTCCTACTTGTCTGTTTGGCTTTGCTGGCAGAAGAATATTAACGCGGTTATCTGAACGCTATGGAAGTTTCAGAGAAAATTAGAACATTTTGTAGTTTCGTAGGATTGTTTCTGTCCCATTTCAAAGGCAAGTCTTGCTTTAACGACTTTTTCAAAATCCTGTACATCTAACGAGACTTCGATCGTAATCCAGCTTTATAATATATAACGCAAAGTGAAACGATGTACATGATAAATTGTGAGAGTTAAGCTGATCGAGTTATCAACGTGTGAAGTTTAATTGTCATTTGTTATATATCGCAACGCGTTGACGTTCGATTATATTAACATTGACGATCTACACCGACCTACGATCGCAGCGTTAATTTTGTTACTGATAATTACTCGTATTCTAACCATCCTCCGCCTTTAGAGATATTTTCAATTTTACCCCGTAATTTTGTATAAATCTGTCAGCACCTGCTCTGCCTTCATAAATCACTCGATCAATCAAACAGTCGAAAGTCCATCCATAACACTCAAACAATTCCCTAAAATCGGATATAGTTCGAGGGAAACACATACATATATCAAACAGTTAAAAACATGACTCGAATCCGACAATACTGCCACTTCACTCGACCCCATGGTATTCTGTATATTCTCAATTTGTATTTAATACACACACTCTCCACGCTGTACTGTGTGTTCACTCGAAAATCTATCGCATAACCTGCCCCCCCCCCATGAAACGAAATATATATACGAAGCATGCAATATATATGCATTTCGGTTAAAAAATATTAGGAATGTTAACTAATAGTTAGCACTCGTACGACGCCAAAGTCGCGTTACTGATCATCGCAGTGTTAAAATAACAACACGCTGCATTCTCTATCACCTATTATCCGCACGAATTATCACACGCGCGATATCGAGCGCTTGGACCACTATAATTATGATGAAATATTCACTGTATCTCCCGGCTTTAATCGCGAAGCGTATAAAAGTAGAATGACGTATCTATCCCTATCTTTCCAGCTGATTAACGTGCTAATTCGGAAGTGTGCAATCGCGGCGTTTTCACACGTATCGCCAACAGAGAGGAAACGGTAGAGCGAGAAAGAGAACGAAACAAGGAACACGGCTGGTTAATCGAATTTTGAAAATCGCGATTCGTTTTAGCAAGGCAGCAATGCTAAATCCACTGACCGGAATTAAATGCGGCGGGTGCCGTGTTCGGTGGATGAAAGCGTGCGATATAATCTTCTTATTGCTGCGAAATTGTTCGTCGTCGAGCGGCGAAGCCTGTTTTTCCATATGTATAAACCGATGAATCGTGAAACGCGATTCACACCCGAGTGTCGGTGCGAAGTGAAATTTATTCTTTCCACGCGCAGCTACATATCGTCTCGCTTTATCGTCCTTGGTGAATTCTTTGTGAAAAATAGCCCTGAGAAACAGTCACGACCCTTCAACGGCGTTCGTTGCCTCGCGCGATTTCCAGCGAACGCTGGTCGGTCCGTGACAGAATCAGAGGAGAATTTGCTTTACGAGATGACGCGCTTGATGTATCACTATGCATATCTTTCAGTGGAAGATGCGAGTTGATGGCACGCGGTGAATAGTGCAAATATATTCTTTTGTCAGTTTTGTGCTACAGGCGGTTTGAGGGTGTGTTGATGTTTGTGTATCCTGATGCATTACTTTGCTTGCGTACGGTGATTTAGTGAAAGGTGTAATCGCGTTTTACAGGCAACGAGGCAGTTGATTTTAGGTGATAAAAGGGCAGTTTTGTGGCTTAGGAAAATGGAATTCCCTGAAGTACGCCTTTTCTTGAGTTTCGAAAAATCCAATTTAATAAAACAGTATCATAAGAAGTGTATGTGTATGTAGTGAACGATATGAAAATTATTATAGCTGTTACGATTACGTCATATTAGTACATAAGTACTTATCGAGTAATAAAACAAGAATCTTGGATTTTTTTAAATTTGCAAAAATCTAGAACATTCGAACAATTTTCGGTAGACAAGCTGGCGTTAATGAGAAGTTACTATGGAGAATTAATAAACACAATATAAAAGATAAATAAAAATTTGCCTAATAAACCATGTGTATAGTGTTTTTACAGCATTAACAATAGAATCACGTGTAAATCACTAGTACTATTAGCTATAATTTTGATCATGATCTATTTCCATATATTCAGATGGGATCAGTTGTTTGAAACAGCAGCTTCCGTTCAATAAATCGGCACCGGTTAGTAGACTCTGTGCTTCCTGCATTCTACGAGTAATGATTAATGCACGCGGAGGTTTACCAATAAACACATGGCCGTATTTAACGCGGTATTCATCGAATCGTATTATCTGCTATACGCTGCCATCAGAGATATTACCGCAAATTTCAAATTCCACTAACCACTAGCCTCAAGCTAAAGATTTTCCTGTCAAAAGATCGCGCTAAAGAGATATTCTGTTGTATGCATAATGGTATTGAGCTAATTGATCGTTTAATAACGTGACTAATTAATAATGAGCAAATTAGAAGTTTTCTGTATGAAGGTATATTAATGTAATAATAAAAATATAGAAAATATATTAAAAATTTATGAACAGGCATTTATCGTACATATTTATATGTGACAGTGTCTCAAATGGAAGATAATAATTTATTTATTAATTCTGTTACGTTCTTTGGACCATTTTCAATTCGATCATGATTTTTTATTCTTGCAAATCCTTTTAAGTTTGAGAAAAGTTTCAGACTTATGCTGTGGTTCTCTAAATACCAAGTCTCCTTCTGCTCGAAACAAAACTGAAATTGGATCACAAAAATTCAGCCCGAAGCGGTATTAATAATTACGAAGGAAACTTTATCTGAATAAGAAATAACTAAAAATAAGGAAGGAAAGATTGGAAAAGTGTTCGAACGAAAAACAAAAGAAAAATCCTGCTCATAAGCCTGGAATTTATTAATAAATATATAGTCTCCGGTATTGAAATTTGATTCTTGAAATAAGAAAGTATTCCCATCTAATGCATTTTATTCAAGAAGACTCATGCTTCTAAAATAGATAAATGAAAATATGCGTAAACAGCGAGTAAAACAACACAATTCATCGAAATGCCATGTATTGTATGTATCTTTCCCTCAAAGCTCTCCGTCACAAAATTTTAAAAATTTCGTTTAATAAATCGTTCTGCAATGAAATCCTACAGAAATATTTCCTTGCAGAAGATAATTTAATTTTCTATTTACATGAGAACTGTTCGAATGTTCTCATTCGACACTGAAGAGACAATCTTCGTTGTTTTATGACGGGATTCGTGAGTTCGAGGCAGATTTTTGAGGTTAGATCTCGTAAAGATGCCGGCGCACGACTATAAATCACCAATGTCGAAATTCTCTAGAATATTGACTTTTGCATTATTGGTTTTTACACGACGAGTACTTGGGCAAACGTCTGCATCCATACTTTATCATCTTCATCCTTTCCGTTCTCGCGAATTCTTTTCCGAACAGCTGCTTTCTCTCTCTCTCTCTCTCTCTCTCTCTCTCTTGCTCTTGCTCTCTGTTTTCATATCGTCGCCGTTCGCCTCCTTTCGTTTCTTCCTCCACCTTGTTTCTCTTTCACCTGTTTTTCAGCATTCGCCTTTTACCGCTTCTTGCTCCCCTTTCACTTGCTATTCCATTTTTTCCTTCTTTCCCCTTCGTTTCGTGACAAATGAAACTTTAGTAAATAGCCGTTGAAGTTCTTTTACGTATTGTGATCGTACTGTATTAACATATTTTACGAGGTGATCTATCAAAAACACGTTAAGAATTCTTCGTTTCGGAATTCAGCGTCGCGTATTTTGCTAAAATTCTTCTTCGTTATGCGTGATTTAGAGCGGAAATATTATTCCGTAATTTGGACATTATAATCCAATTACAAAGAAAACTATCCTTCTCAGTGCACGAAACTATTTCGTTTTTGTATCATGCAACGTATCATCTTATTCTTGTATTCCTGACGTATCGCACCATAATTCTACTTATTGCATAATTGTAAACAGTTATCGTATGATTGTACAGTACAGTCGTTGTATGACTGATCACATAGCTGGGAGATACATAACCGCCAGATCAATTGACATGTTTGAGAGATAGACAAGGACCCTCGTGCCGCAAACAATAGCAAGCGATGCATGCGAGTGTATTTGTGCTGTACATGAGCGAGGGTGCGTGCTCTTGAGTCTTAACAGTGTGTGACGTATGCTTTGATAGTGAACTATCGAAGGGGTGAATGTACAGAGAGAGACTGTAGGCAGTAAGAGAACATGCAAGATAAGATGTAGTTGGAAAACACCAGAGAATAAAGAATATCGTTCGGAACATTTCCCGACTTGTGATTAATTGAAGAAAGATGTACATCAGTCGGACTAGAATGTAGTTTAAACTAACTTAATAATATGCATTGCATACGTCTGTTACACGTTTATCGCAACGTTTTATCATTGCACGACTGTCTTTTGCCTGTTGTTACAATTCGAAGCGATAAAATTGCAAAATGGCTCGATATACTTGTCTAATGGCTTCGTTGAAATTGTAGACCTTTTTTTTAATGGGTTATGGGCCGAAGAATAAATTTAAGATGTTAATATCGTTGGTTAGTATTAATCATATTGATTTTCTATTAGATACTAACGCGTTTAATATCTGAAAGACTCACGTAATAAATATCTAGAACAAACACGATTAACCACTCACTAAATCTCGCCCCTTTCTTTCTCTTGCTCGTCTCTATTTCGGCACTGGCTCTATCAATTCCTATCTACTCTCTTGACAACCTGATCTCGCTTTATGTTTATCAGTCCGCAGGGAACTATGCCATAACTTCCCGACTGGTACAAGCAACGTTTAAATACATGATACGAAGTTTGTTTCTGAATCCTCGGACATGGAGATTAAGCACAACGTTGCAGAATTTGAATGTTGTAACGAACATTTGATGGTAAAATTTATCCCTTATCGAAGAACGATGAAAAAATTATACAAGTCAGTGCCAAAACTGTTATTAACAGACTACGGATATTTATGCAAATTCATATTTTCATGGGTACAACTAAAAAGTAGAATACACATACTATACTTTGAATATTTCATACATCTCTTTATACTATATAACATACATATTTTGTGAATTTTTGCCCCCTTAAATTTCTGATAAATATATGTATAAAAATCTGTAATCTAGTAACAACGCTGCAGTTTAAGAAGAAAGAGATAGGAAACAAGTAGAATGAAAAGTTTGATTTCGAGTATCGCCATCGCCATATCGCTCGTCGCCATTACGAGCATCGACGTTCAAGGCGAAAGCGTGCCTTTTACTACTCAGTAATTAAGTGCTACAGACTAACGAGAGACGAGGCCCTGGATTTCACTCGCATTAAGTCGAGTGCCACTAATAATCCCGACGGCGTGGCCGTTAAATCGTTAAAGGGTTACTACGGAAAAAGCTTGCAGACGCTTTTTGCCAGCTGGTACGTTTTAAAACACTGCCAGAAGCAACACGATCCACCGTATCTTGGTTGTCCCTGTCGTCGAGCATCGATCTATCTCTCCGATATATTTCCTTCTCTTTCCGTCTCTTCGTATACCGCGTTAATTAATAACCGCGATAAACTGTTGGTGGCGGTCGAAGAGCTCGTAGTCGGCTAGAAAAATTAATTAGACGAGCCACTTGCATCACGACCAAGACGATTTTAATTGAATTTCATTGTCATTTTCAATTCATGAAGCAATAGAAAAAGATTGCAATCACTTTGATGTTCGAGGAAAAGGAATATTGTATGATATTCGATTACGAATGTTAACGTTGAGATTGGCTGAATTGCAGCTAGCGTGTGAAAAAAGGAAACAAAAGAGCAGCATGAAACCTAGGTGAAAAAAGAAGAGATTGGAGAAGATGGAATTTATTGCGATGATATGGCGTTTTAATTCTTGTGTTTTTATTTTTTATCATATTGTTATAAACTCCAGGTAATTGAAGGTCTACGTTACTCGAGAATTTTTTCTCGAGAAATATTATTCTATACGCAACACCTGGCTCATGTTACACGAATTCAAAGACAATTCGAAGTAGCAACATCACTTACTTCCTCCAGTAAGAACTTCTTGTTTCTTGCGTGCTTATCCTCAAGCATAATCTTCTCTCGCCCTTTCAAACTGTGTAAAGTGTTGTAACGAGCAGTGAAAAAAAACTTTCATAAGTCCACGCAATTATAACGTCTAACCTGCCAACGAACAAAAATTCCAAGACTTCGCAAATGAACGAGCCCGAGAATTCTTCCTCGATCGACGAGAAACAGAATCGCACAAAGTTAAATGAACAAACCTTGCCACGAAATATTTTATCTTTATGGAATGAAGGTTATTTAAGTAAGTGCATCTTCATTCGATGATCGTGTTCAATTTAAAACCAAGGTATTCCATAGGAAATCCATTTCGAACACGATCTCCGGCAGCGTACTTCTAACGCGCGAATCGTTCGATCGTTCGACAAGGTGATTTTTCTCATCGAAGTGAGGCAGTTCACGCGAATAACTCGATTTACCGGTGCACTGTTTTTCGTTGGTATACATAAACATAGATGTTTTATCATAAATTATAAATTAAGCGGCACATGCGCGTCGAACATCGCGCTTTCCAGTGCAACGAATCAATAATATTGCGTACAGTTTGCGAATCAGCCGAGCTTCGATTATCCTCTTACTACTTTGTGAGTTACAGAGGATGTTCGAAAAGGTTGTTGCCAAACTCCAGGAGTGTGTAGAACTGATCGAAAGAACCTGCGAAGTCTTAAACATGACTCCAAGTATCGTTAAAGTTGATTAAAGATGCCTGCAATTGTGAGTCTGTAACGGTGTACGAGGTATTATTGTGTGAAATAGCTTCTCCGAAATGTAAACAGACACACAACTAGTAAAGTTTTCAATGCAATACATCAACACCTAAGACATTTTAACGAAAGAGTATATAGAATATCGAAGATTAATTTTCGAGACTGTGGAAGATCGATATCAGTGCGTACTTTCAATTTAGAAAAAAGTGTTTTGTCGACGAGAATTCCGACACAAATTGTCGAGGAGTAATATTACAAGAAGGGACTATTGAACATGTAGAAAATTGCGAATGATAAATTGTTGTTTCCTCACCGCATAACATTTCCAAGTTATTATTACCTCATTGATAAAAATGTCCTATATCTTTGGAACTGATGATACTTGGACCCGTATTGATTAAGACATTTTTGCTTATTTTGGCGAATAATATCAATACGTGCTTCTGAATATAGGCGGCAACTTTCTGAAACACCGTGTAGAATCCATAGCAAGAAAAGAGAAACGACCCATACTCGGTCAGCGAGCGTCGAGCGCATAAATTCTTCCATGAACAGGGAAAATCCTACGGATTACAATGTTCGCGTACAGCTAGTGGGAAAGTAACTCCATGAGAACTTGAGAGTGACTTTTTAGTCGGAATACTGGTGTAGCAGTGGATTTATTATGTGGAATTTCGATGAGGAAAGGTTCGAGGGATTGGTGATTTGGATAGGAGAGACCGGGAAGTTTGGATAATGGATAGTCACACAGTTGCAACGGAATTTGGAAACTGAGGACTCGAGGAATATGGGATTTAGAAGATCCGCAGACAACGGGGAGCAGTCTGGGATCTAGAGATAAACGAATATTTTACCATTTGAAGAGTTGAAAGTTTAGGAAGACCGAAAATTGTACAATTAAATATTTTTGGCTAGCATCTGGAATTTTAAGAAGCCAAAAACTTGAACAGTATGAAATCCGCCTAGTCCTTTGGATTTTGGGATGAAAAATTAATTAATTGGAAATTCGACTAACTTTCCGGATATTAAAAAACTAAAGGGTAGAGCAGCAAAAGGATTGATTAATTTTAGAATTAGAAAAATCAAGCAGCATAAAATTGGAAAAATTGAAATATGTCATAACAGAGAATTCACGTATTCCGATATTCGAAAAATTACAGTTTTGAAAAATAAAAACTTTGAATAACAAGTCTGGAAACCTTAAGCTCAGAAGGTAAATTGAATTGCTTCAAAGTTTCACATAGATCTGAACAACAGGATTCTAATTCAACAGATTCCAACTACAAGAAATCCAGAAAATTAGCATTTCGAGTATTTGTACATTCGAAAATATAAACTCACAACCAATTACGCCTAGGCACTGATTATATTTAGCAGATTTATGTATGTATATTCTGCTCACGTACGATTCAATTCAACGTTCTCACGCAAAGATAGACGTGATTTCTAATAAATTATGATTACCGTAGGATCCTGTTAATAGCAGAAGTCTGTAGACTCGCGGCGGCAATATAAGCAGCTGTTTACCCATTCAAAGATAACGTTCACCACCATGGTAGTTACTCGCGAAGTGTGTTCTAAAGGTTTAATGATCTCTGCATCGCGTGAAACTTCTCTTTCTGCGTGGATGAGACACGCGAGCGCCCCGCCAAGTGCTCGTTAAACCGAACATTGCCAGGGAAACGGACACGAGGAGAAACGTTAAGACGTCGTGAAATTTTCCAGATGTCTGTCGTCCAAGGAGCAGAAGATAAAAAACTGAATAAAAGACGAGAAAAGAAACAGATAAGGGAAAAATGTTCAGCACGTTCCATTTCTAGATAGGGCGAGTAGTTCGAACGATTCGTTGCTGGTGACCTCGCTACCGATTTGGAAAAGCTGATTACTTTTCACTTCGCTTCGAATCTGGTCATTTGCGAGGCGAAAGAGTTTTCAGGCTTAGCGTCACCCTTCCTTCTCGCCGATAATCGCTCCGCTCTTCCTCGTTTTCCTTCTCTCTCGTTTCTGCCTGATAAAGTTAATTTCGAGTAATCGCAAATAGGACTCGATCGTTTAGATCCTAGTCGATCCGGGACCTACGTAGGTAGAACGGTTTTAAAATTCTTCCTTCGTAATTTGGATCGTACAATTTTGATTGTTTACAAAGAAACTATTCTGTCTCGCAATGGTAAACTGACTCTTCGACAAAAAATAAACAAGACGCGATGTTAAAATACGGATTAGATTAACACTACAGTTTATTTTTATGATATTTTGGAAAATAGATACCGTGAAATATATGTAACTAAAACATATTAAACATCTTAATTAAATTCTTTTTGTCTGCAAAACAATATTGGTACGTGCTGATTTAAATCTCCAAATTCCTAGATCAGTCAAAACATCTATACGAAGAATCCTACGCTACTGTACAAATATAAGCATTATAGCGCGTCTTCTCCTTACATTTTTCAATTTACTTTTGAAACCTATTCGTTTCCCATTCCTTGTACTAATCGAATCTTGGAACAATATCGAGAGTTTTACCATTTAACCACTTTCCAATTCACCAGCGCATCGAACTTCAATCCGGAAACGATTCAGCAATTCCACAGAAACAGAAAAGCTGCTCGAGGAGCAGATTAGTCTAATCAGATTAACCATGGCCGATTGGAATCGCGTGTTTTTCCTGACATCGTTTTCTCAAGCGTTCTTTATCCGCGTTCCGTTTCGACGCCGTTCCATCCACAGGAAAGAACGGCTCAAGATTATATTTGTTTTTTCTTTCTTTCTTTCCATCCGCGCCCTTTCTGCTCGATGCACCGATTCTCCAACGCAGCCATTAAGAAGTACACACGGTTACGTCGGGTATCCCGTTTTTCCCGTCTCTTTTTCAAAGCTCTTTAAACGCCACCTTCTAGCGTGCACCGCGGCTGCCTACGACCGTGCCTCGCTTTAGTGCATTTCCTGAGCTTTTAACGAGGTCCTCATAAAAGTACTGCTGCGCGGCCCCTTATTCTTGTTATTTAGTGGCGGCTAACATTACCTGTATCACGAACCGACGCGTGTACACTTTCACTCAGTTCGTGTACGTTGATCAACTCCTTTGATCTATACCGTTTCTGATGTGGCGTACCGGTAATTGAGCCATTTGAATACGCCTTTGTCGCTTTCGAAATACACTCGGTGCGTTCAAACTCCAATTAAAATGGTTTCATTTTATTTGGAGAAAAATTACGATTCACGCACAGGTATTTAACTTTATCTCTTTTTTCAATTGTATTTAAGAGATTTTTTAAATAGATGGTTTTGGAACATTGTGAATCGATAATCGTACAGCCTTTCTCGTTCCGGTATTGTTTGCGAGGATACATATACATAACATTGCAA
This sequence comes from Bombus huntii, assembly GCF_024542735.1. Classification (NCBI taxonomy): domain Eukaryota; kingdom Metazoa; phylum Arthropoda; class Insecta; order Hymenoptera; family Apidae; genus Bombus; species Bombus huntii. The sequence goes on from NC_066239.1 coordinate 16,051,646, forward strand.
TTTTGAAATTGATAATATAAAAACACCGTGCGATTTAAATACACCTTTGTCGTTTTTGAAATTTCTTGGTGGATTCAAAGTCTAGGCAAGGAGTTCTCTTTCTGAACTCTGAGTTCTGATTTTTCTTAATTTTGAAGATCGATATTTGGATGTATAATTCTGCATAAGTGTGTTTTAATTTTTTCAAAATTTTCCAATAGATGATTTTATGAAGTCATGAAGTATTATACGGCCTTTTTTGTTTTAGCATTGTTTGCAAATATACTTGCCTCTCCCCATAGTCGTATATGTATGTAATTTTTGGATTGCTGATGTATAGAAGGGCAAAATGCGCTGCCTTACTCGTTCGAACGAGCGGTGTTCTACTTGTCTGCTCAAGCACCGGCGCGTTCTACTTGTCTGACTAAGCACGATCGTGTTTACTAGTCTGGTCAGACACGCTCTTATTCTACTTTCATGAGCACCCATGTCGACTTCCAAAACTCTCGTTATTTACATCGGCGTACCATTTCGTCTTTTTCTTCAACTAATAGCACATATTTCATTGAAAACTTTTATTAATAAACCAAGTAAAATTATGAGAGACTCGCCGTTAAATTCTAATAAAAATTCAATTTTTAATATCATCTTTAAAACTATTAATCTGTAGATTGATTTCAGTTTCATGCTGATATTTTTGCAAATTAGAAATGTCTGGAGAATATTATAAATTTCTTTATTATTCGACTCAAACATGGTTCGCCATTAAGAAATGGAAATTATTATAAATTTCTTAACGATATGTTTTGCTACAGTTTGACAATGAACTCAAAGGAAAGTAACGGTTATGGATTTAAAAAACTGAATCGAACGAAAAGAAAGTGAAACAAGTGCTTAATAGCAATCGAAAAACTCTTCTGAAACCTCGCGTCGTTCGCGCTATACTTTTTCCTTGTCTCTTACCTCCATTTGTCTCCTTGAAGTTCCTCCTTTCCTTCCTTCCATCGACTGAATCATTTATTCGCAGAATTTTCCGATAAATTCCAATTTCTTTTTCCATTTTTTCACTAGCTAACTGAACGAGGTAAAATGCAATTCAGGATTGCTATTTAGATAATCTGCGATCGTTGGACTGGGAATGAAAGAGATCCGCATATTTTGAAAGAAAGCTTTAATCGTATCGCTGCGAAAAAGCAAATGTTAAATATACATTCAAATATAAGTGTAAATATATTTACAATTTGTAAGATAGGTAAAAGGTAAATTGCAAACGTTTTATATGCCCACATAATAAACTATGGTACATACTTTTTGCATTATTGTTTATCATCAGATCAGTTATCATCAGATTGTTATCATCAGAGTGTATGTTAGGATAAATAACATGTGCATGCGTACAAGGAGATTTATTTATTTACTAATTGGAAGAGACGCGAAGTCACGAAAACTGTTCTCGCGAGTATTTATCCAATTTTAATTTAATATTCGTTTATTTGACTGAACTATACTCTATCGTTAAATTAAAAAGCATTATTTCTCTCTGATTCCTCTTTCAAAATCTCATTCTACATGAAGTTAGTATTTAGTTCGTTTCGCCCAACAAAGACTCGTTCGATTACACAGCAATCTACAAACAATGGACTCTAGCACTCACCACTCGCCACTATTGGCGTAACCTACAATCGATCATCCCAAATGAACAATCATTGTTCTGGATCCGCGATTCATTTACCTTTCAACGATAGAAAGAACGAGACGTATCTCGTAAAGGACGAAGAATTAACAGGTAGCTAATTGCCAGCCATAAAACCCGCCAAAGCAGCTTGGCCTGTCCTCGTTTTCTCATTTCGTTCTATCATTGCCCGCGTTCTTTTCATCTAGCTGCGGTTTAAAGGGCGAGGTTTCGTGGAACGCTTCTTCCAATTGTGTCTGTTCCATTCACTCAGTCGTCTGATCCGTGCCCGCGCTTCTTCAGCGAGTCTTCATCTTTTCTACGCGAAGCCTGCTCGTGGGATTCGCGGTTGAATCTGATTCGAAAGCCGGAAGCCAGCTCAGGAATTACTCTGCAGATCCTTCTTGGTTAGACACCGTTTCTAAGATCCAATTTCTAGTAAAGTGTGCAATGTACCCAAGTATGACGGCAGCCACTTCGCTTTGACGAGCCGGAAACGCCCGTGGAATCCTTTGCAACCCTGAACACGAGACTCTGCAACGGCGTTCGGTTGCTACTTTCGTCTCTGCATCCTGTTTCCTGTGTATCGTCGCGTGTTTGCCTATTGCTGGAAGCACAGCGCATCTCTGTATCTGGATTCGATTAACGGACAGGAAAATCTAGTCAAGGATACAGCTCTGGTATTTGAGTTTCAGCAGTGTCAGAATGGTATTCATAAGCAAATTGCTTCGATGCTATCTTAGATCGATATCGTTGCGAACATGATGGTTAATCTTGGTTTCTGGAAGGTAGCGATACGTTGTTTGTATAAAATAATTTATTCCGAATTGTTGAAACCGCCATTAAATTAATCTAAGGGCGAGCAAAAATTTGTTGTACTATTCTACATAGAGTGTGTAATTTGAGAATATATTTTTACGCTCAACCATTTCTTTCGGAAAAGAATATACTGTATCTCGCAAAAAGAATTCATAAAAGGCTATTTCCCTTATCCAAAGTAATTCAATTCGAGTCTATGAAACCATTAAATTATCCTAATGGAAAACAAAATTTTCTGTACCACCTCTGACACGGAATATATTCTGCAACTGACTCGTCTCTCATTACGCTGTGATCTACGTGCCGACATCTCGAGGCGAGATGTCTTCCGATACTCGCGTTATTCAAACGAGATTTCGATATCTAACGTTCAAGGAGGTTACAGGTCTAACGAAATTTGCCGGATTCCGATCGCGCGGTACTGTCGAAGCTGAGAAATACGTGAACTACGAGGACGCGTACTCGTGGACGCCAGCTAACTTTCACCCGTCGATCTATTTCGTCCTCAATGTCTTTATTTTTCTCTGCCACCGTTACTACTCTCGTTTCTCCGTTCTTTTCCTTTCTTTCTTTCTATTCTGCATTCTTCGCATTTTTTCTCTCTTTCTTCCTCTCGTTAAATCCCTACTTTATCAGTCCCATCGTTCCCGGTTCTCACACGGTCGATATTAACCGAGCTGATTTTTTTCACGACTGCGCCCACAGAGGCATCCTGTCTTACCAATTTCCGTCATAGGATTCGATGAATTTTCAAACCCTCCGATATTGTCCCGAGTCCTCTTCGATCCCGAGCTTGCGAAAAGATTCTTTTTCGAATAATCCCGATAGCGAACAATGTAGGATTTTCTTCATGCTATACTTATGCGAGTCTTCTTAGATTTATTTTCATGCCGGCATATTGTTGCTAATTTCGTGGATTGGATACGACAGAAGTATCTTGGGAAATATATGTGCATAATAATTCTCGAGTGAATATGATACATTTGAATTTTGTAATTTTCTTTTGGATCTTCTATATAATTTCTACACTCTTAGGATAGTTTCTATATGTTTCGACAGTACTGTCAAACTTCTGTCTTTGAAGTATACGTACGTCGTTATTCATTGACAATTTCAAGGAATTTTGAGGATGAATCCCCTTCTCAGTCGTTAAACTGTGATTTACTTGCACTCTCGCAGAAGACTATATGTTTGCCTTGGATTTTCACAGAAGACTATGCGGTTGCCTTGGACTTTCGCAGAACACTATGTGGTTTCTTCGTACTTTCGTAGAAAACCACTTCAACTTTCCCAGTAGACTATGTGGTTTGCTTCGATTTTCGCAGAAGATTACATGGTTTCCTTGGACTTTCGCAGAAAACTGACTCTTCGATTTACCTCTAATTGGATAGTTTGTTGCACCATCCCTTTCGACGCGTCGTGGCTTATCTACAACAATTTTCATTAAAGGATCATCTAATTTGATACTCTATACGAAAAAGAGAATTTCTCATTTCTCATAAGACGAATCTATAGAAGAGCGTTCCCTGTACAAAATATTTTAATCGGACTCATTGAAATTACTATTAAATTATCCGATCGACAAACAAAATTTTTCGTACTGCTTCGCGTAGGCAGTGTGTATCGGATATTCTGAGAATATATTTCTACATCGGATCAATTTCCCCGACAATATGTCGTTTCTGACAGAAGAATCCATAGGAGGATTACCAATATACTAAGAAGAGTAATAAAAAATACACAAGTTTTGAAGTTCGTTGTTTACATCAAATAGGTGGAATTTTATGAAAGATGAAAGATGTCCCTCTTCTGGTGTTTCTCGATTCATTCAGAGTGTCATCTTCTCTCGTTTCCTGCTTTCGATGAGATTCCCTTCTTCTAATTAATAACTTTCTTAACAAGTTTACGTAATTATGAGTCGAATTTCTTCAAGTGAGTATAAGGTTCAAATATAAAACTTTGAAAACTGCAGCACCGTTAAAGAATGGGGCTTCTGAAATCTCCTGTCTTTGAGAATGTTACCATCGACATAAATGATTTCTTAACTTTCATAATAATATAATTAACAAACACACATTTCCAACAAACGATTACTGACAAACGAACATAGAAACATCTTTGGAATCTCTAACACTAACGATTTCTATTACAAATTTTCCCAAGTCTTGCCAAACCAAGAACAAACGAGACATCCTGGTGGTTCGCTATCGCTGTATCAATAACGGTTGTCATCACGATTCTCCGCAAAGCCATACGAGCTTCAATTGTCCCCTTCATCTTTCTCATCCAATCATCCGGGCAATTTGAAAAAAAACGATTTTCCAGACTTCTGCGGCATAGCGGTGCGTGCCGGCTGCGTGATATCGGCGAAGAATTTTAATGACTTCCCATAAATCCGAAGCGGGGGATGGTATCGAAGGAATTTCACGTTGTTTTTTTTCTGCGGCTGAGCATTCCACGAGTCCTCCTTAGCGAATCCATTGAGAAGGAATGGCGGTCGTATCGTCATTTCCCACCCTTCCCAAAGGAGGAACGTGAAAAAGCGGCAAGAAGGCGATAGAAGACGTATAATTGCTGGGAGATTGAAAATTCCGTTCGCACCACCCCGATAAATCCGGCTTTCGCCCTGCGAAAATGTCAGCCGACTTGAACCAGAACGATCGTTGATCGTCCGTTTGATTCCGTGTCGATCCAACGCGACACACGCTGCGATCCTTTGCTACTAACCGAGCAAATTTGACTCCTCTAATATCAGTCATCTTCCTTTTTCCTTCCTCTCGTTTCCTTTTCTGACTATTCGAGATTTACTTTCTATTCTTTTGTCCTGGAGAAATACCTAGATTCGATGTCGAGTCGACGACACGTGATACTTCTCTGTTGAAGATATCACACGTCGGCTCTCCTGTACGATAGAACTAATATTGTTATATAGTGGAATAGTTGTTTAAAATATAATGTGAAATATCTGATAAATTGAACAAGAAAAACGTGCTGATAAAGCGGCAATAGAATTTATAGTATCTTTAAGATAAAAGTAGAAACAGAAATTTCGTAAAATCAATGTTGAAAAGTGATCTATGAAAGAAAACTTGGAAAACAAGTCGATCGAGCTAGTAACGGTTAAAGATAAGAATACGGCGCGATATTTCTCTTGCTGATCCATAACTCGTGGTTGGAACACTCTTTGTCGTTCGTTTCATTTCGAAACGTGCAATTGATATTCTCTGCTAGTAACGATCCTCTAAAATTTATGTTAGCTTCGTTATCATTGTTTGCGCCGTTAAAACGAAAAGTGTGTTTCTGGCTGACAGTACACTCCGCTAGACACCGATTTTCCTAGACGAACGTTTATAAATCAAGCTATCCGTGACAACGTCGATATCGAATCGTTGATGAAACCTACCGGAAAACATCGCCACGAAATCAATCGGACATTTGCTTCCACCAAAGAAACTTCTATGAATTTATACCCAACTAATTTATACTTTTCAAAAAAACGACCAACTGATAGATTTTTCATTTTAGATTATATTTTAACTAAGGAGAGTGAAATAATGACTCATACAGACACGCGGTCCTAGCTATCACAAAGAAGACTTCGATACTCATTACGTTTAGTGCAATTTATTTTTTATATAAATAATAGATAGATAATAAATCGTTGTTATTTTCTAAAAAAAGACCACAACGGCAAATTATAAAATTGGATGGAAATTTGAGGTGAGGCGTGTTCCGGTAAATCAGCAGCGAGCATAAATTTCACTTTGATTATGAGCGACGTCGCATAGATTCGAAGCCTTTTCAACAGGAGGCAATCCAGCTTTCAAAGTTTCGCCTGTCTATACATATGTATTCGCCGGAGCCGGTCAGTGAATGCCGGAAAATAAACAAGATTATTTAGAAAGCTCCGCCGCGTTTGCAACTTGTTCGCGCGTCCACCTGTCGAATATATACGGTTTCTGTGGCCTGTGACCACGAACGGGCATACACGTGCATACTATACACGTCCAGTCCACTTATGTTGGTGTAAACAGGCCCTTGCGCGAGTACACATATTTGCACTTACGATTAAGCGTATAGATACACCGTGAAATACAAGTATCCGGGCGTTAAACTTGAGTGGCTCTGTCTTTTTACTGAAACGAATGGTAATGGGCAAATTATTTCTGAGTAGTTCAAAATTTTATTAGCGTTCTCATAAAAATTTTTGGAATTCAAGTATTAAAACTCCTTGAAATAGAAACGATTGTACAATTTATTAACACATTCGCCGCTGATGTCTTTATATCTTTCTTCTTGTCTTCATTTGTGGTTCCTCTATGCTCAGGATCGGAGAGATGTACAATAATTGTAAGGAAAAATATAAGAATATGTTTATTGAAAGTCTTTGTTGTAATTACCTTTCGATACGAATAAGTTATTTAAAAATTACACTGATCAACTCTATAAATTGTAAAATAGAAAAAATAGATTGCTCGTTTGCTTTTGATGAAACAATCTGACGTTAATAGCCATTTCATAGGCGAACGTGTACAGGAGATATCAAGATTAACTACATCTTTCTATATGAAATTATATGTTTTTTCACATATCTTGTGACAGGGCGTTTTAGATTCGTTGTATTAAATAAAATATTCAGCAATATTAAATCATCGGTATCGTATAGAGAATTTGTCTGTGTTGGATCGTAGCGTATCATCCCTTAGATCGATAACCGAAGATGGTAAGGAAAGTTTCGTTTTGTTTGTCGAGTGAAAAGAAAACGGCGAACGAAGTTCAGTCTGGCTGAAGGAAGAGAAATTACGTTGGCAATATCGAATCCGATAATATCGGGAGTGTTCTTTAATAAAGGCGGATGGAATTGAATTTTTCGTAATATTAAGATAAACTGTTTTAATTAATTCTTCCGGGGAAATTTCTGAGAAGGGCTTAATTGTTTGTATAATTAATATCGAGGCAGCTGTATCTTCCATTCTTTCTTTTTTTTATTTAGAAAGATGAATGCCACTCGTTCCTTCTAGAGTTCTTTTTTTTTTCTCTTCTCTCCCCTTTAATTTATCTCGGAATTTCTTGCGTTCAACTTCCCCAAGTTCGTTTCCCATTTTAGTTTCCATCTTCTTCCTTGCAAAAGATTGTTCGATGTTACAAACGTTACCGTGATCAGAAGGACTCAACTTCGAAATCCAATTCTATCAAGTTCTGGTACTAAGTTCCATCATTTTTTTGTTTCCAGATGCTTTCCTTTCGTTAATGGGTATCCCGTTTTCCCTTTATGATTTCTACTTTTCTCGAAAGAAAAAATTGAAAAGCCACCATTTAAAGTCCAACTGCTGGAAATTGAGGATTTTGTACGAACCAAAGCTTCGTAAGAAGGCCGTGGAATATACTCTTACAAAGACCAATAATAGCAAAAGGTATAACACTTTGTAGACATAATACGTTGAAAAAGAAAACTCATTTCAAGAAGAATATACTTATTCAATTAATTAGACCAACGTTTTGGAGAACTAAAATGTCCAGTAAAATATTTTAAATTATATATTACTCTAAAAAAATCGATAAACATGTGCAAACTCTATATTTTACATAGTATACATCATATGATAATACTTCCATATAAATTTGAACTTTTGAATTCAGGACTTTAACTTTACAAATTAATAAATACTATACTTTGAAGAGTTTACAACTGATACATGGGCAACATAATTTCTATAGAAACTGTAATGTCTTACTTCAGACTACTTCGATGAACGTTTTACAAAAATCTGAGTCTCATCACCAATTCAAATTCCACCATTACTCTCACCCCAATTTCCCCATCCAAAAGAGACATTCTCTCCTTATCTCATTACAGATCACGCAGTGAGGTAACACATAAATGTTCTATAAACGTGTAGGGGGAGGGCTTAATGGTTCCAAAAAAAGCGACTCACGTTCATTTTCCTAGTTATTTAAATGTGACGAAGGCGACCGAAATCTCGAATTTGGACCCTTTGACATTTGCTCGGCTACTGACTGAAACCGATCGTCAACTGATGGATGTCGAGGGACGTTTAGATTATCGACGAACACCGATGACTGTGGCACGGGTCCTCGAGAGAGGTTTCCACGTTTTATCGCCTAGAAACGTAACATTATTTAAAAAAATGCGAATGAAGTAAGTCATTGTTTTATGAAGGCTTATCATATAGAGAGAACCGTTATTCTTTTGTTCTCAAATTACAGAACTCCTTTCTCTGCCTACAATTTGTACAGTGATCCACGGTAATGTATTCTCTGCTGTAATATGCTTTTTGCACTTATAAAATACTTTATTCTCTTGGAAGTTCACAAAACTGGATCAACATCTAGATCAAAGAAATTCTTGAGATTCTTCTCATAATCATACAATTACACGAATGAAACACGTATGCGAACGCAACGTACGTCCTCGATGCGTTAAAATTCCATAGGAAGGTCTACTCTTCTCATTCAGCGATTACGCAAGAAGGATAATAATTATCTAATTACGTCTCTTACGACTTACCTTTTATTCACCTAAATACCGTTTAAACCACCCAAAAACTGGATCTAGATATGGCGAGGTACGCGTAGCTAAAATACAGGAGGCAAACCGCGACGGACCTTAATGTATATTTACAGTCGACGTCTAACTCTCGTAGTACATATTCGTCGACTTGCATGGTCGTTTCGATGCACGTAGAGGCGCGTATAACCAGTTGGACGGTAGCTGGAAAAGCTGGCTTCCGAAGGATGTGCACCCTGAATTAATGAAGCCACGGACGCATTCGGCTGTGTGACTGGTAATCCTCTTTCGGTATTTCCTGAAGCACCGGTTGGGATTGCACGTACGATAAATAGAGATAATCCAAGGGACGTGTGTCTGTGAGTGTGTAACGCCACGAAATATGCGCTGCGAGTGCGGGCACGTATTTGGTAATCGTTGCGGAATCGTCCGTAGACGCCGGAAACCCGGATGAACGAGCTATGCCACTCGTGGAACCGTCCCGTTAGCGGGTTACCGTGCAAGAATATGCCGGGTCATTTCGCGGATTGTTTGAAATTAATGCGCTTTGGTTTTCAGATTAATAGGGTTTGCAAGCAATTGAGAAAGGAAGAGTAAGGGACGAAACATAGTGGCTTTGATTCAGAGGACAGATAGCGTAATGGCACGAAGGATATATCTTTGGGAATTTTTTAGAGTTGTGCGTGGGATTCGTCGATATACGATTTGTTTGTTTAAAAGAGTAATTTCATAGGAGATCGGTATTTAATGTAATGTTATATAACGGAAAAAGGTCTCGTGGTCATCGTGATGTAGCTATCGTATCGACACGTTACCACAATCGATATCAATTGAACATTCTGTGTACTGGGGATAACGTAAGCTTTGTTGCAGGACAAATAGTTTGCACACGTTCGTTCACGTTACACAAAAGAAATTTAATCTTTAAGTTGGTCAATCGTTGTATCAAATTTTTTTAAAAATTGCCTAGCACAAAATGTATGATATCGGCCTTCTGAAATCAACCAGGAAATTCAGTGCTAACGTAAGCGATAATAAGTGCGTCCATTGGCCACAGTGAAGCATGTTTTTGAAAGAAGAAAAAGGGATGAAAAATGTAGGGACTCACGTGGATCGACAAAACGTGCGAGAACGTCCGTGTCGCGTTGTTCTCGCGCGAGGCCGGCCTTAATTGAAAAAGCGTCGTCATTGCGGTCATTGTTCTAGTCACCGTCATCGTGCTCGCGCGAACGGATCGACGTAACAGCGGCTTCCTCCGGCTGCTCGCCGCACACATTGTTCGCGCGCGCATACGCTTCATTCTCTTCTGTTCCACCCTGGCTCCATTTAAGCTGTGGCTTGTTACAGAGGCATATATTTTTTTACGATCGGGACGAGGTTTGTGGCTCAAGAATGTTTAATGAAAAAGGAAAAATGTTGATAGACGAGAAATACATGTCACGATCAGAATTGGACGATCTGTGTCAAATAAAAAATTAGATTACGGAAGAGACTCGTATGATGTATATTTTATTTTTATTTCGACGGTAGAACGTCGATTATCGGAACACTACTTAAATAGAAGATCTAACGATGGTTCATTTATATAAATTATTGGAGATTAGAAAGAAAAATTGAAAAAGTTAATACGTTTTTATTCAGGAACTTTTCTTCCTATTTGATGTTGGTATTCGTGAATTTAACTCGAAAAGATATCTCTTTCGATAATTCCTACTGATTGAGTTATTGTTAATTACTTTTTGAAGGTAATTGTATACGATCAATGTGACATAATATTGTTGAAATTTTTTATTTTAACCAATTTCGCAATAATTGTCACGGATATAAAAGGATAATGGTTGAAAATATAGAATTTAATGTACTATAGAATGATTTTATGAAATTTGGGGAAAAACATTGTGGATTTTGCAACAAAAACTTTTATGCCAGGTAGATCTATTCATCTCTTTATTTGTTCCTCGTCGATCTGAGTTTCTATGCAAAACTTTTTCTAATGGATAATAAATTCTGTCTTTGGACTCTTTTATATGATACTCGTCGATATCCTTTCACGATCCGAATCTCCTTTGACGTCTTTCACGTAATATTATACTTTTTATAGCACAGCTTATCTCAAGGTCCAAAAGATACGATGAAGAGGATTTTCGAGGAATGAAAATTGTGGAAATCTATATAGAAATCTATACGATGGTACTAATGTGCGCAGAATACACAATGTATATGACGAATGAAAATTTAGGCTATAGATTTTAAAGAGGGAAATAAAAAAGAAAACAAGCAAACGTATAAGCTAAATAGAATACAATAGCATTAAATTATTTTATTATCAATCTATGTATGAAAATAATTACAATGAAAATTCGAAGCAAATTTTTAAAAACGTTCCAACATTTTATTTATTATCATTTACGTACACGTATACCCATTGAGTTATCTTCCAACGCAATAAACGTCAAACAACAAAATAATATAACACATAAATGCAATTCATAACTGTTTATAACTTACCCAATTTTTATGGAAAAATATATAACAACTGAGCGTATCTGCTTTTAATAAAATAGCAGAATCATTATGAAAATTGTTTTATAGATATGCGAAGAAAAAAGTTCTTAAGAAAAGCGATTATAATTATCAATTCAAATTTGGTTAATGTTAAAAAAAAGCTACGATTAAAACATTTTACCCCCCATTTTATCTTACAGGTCTTTTTTTTAAAAAGCTGCTCAATCTATTCATCCCACATGACAAGCCAACCACGAGAATGACATAAACACTAGAATTCTAATTCCCAGAACGTTAGTCAATTAGACGTTTCACACGTGTCGCGTTATCTTTGATAACGTAGTCCTATTAATCACATTCCTTCTGCGGAGAAAGTAGTTTACGCGGTGGTACTTTGTTTAACGAGGACGGTTAAGTGGATTGTAGCGGAAACGATTTCCGGGCGAGCAAGCTCGAGAAACAGGAGGGTGAGAGCAGAGAGAAATGGAAGCGGTATAAGAAATGGCCGGCGATTAGGGCGAAAGATAATCCATAAATTATTAAAAGAGCGGATCGTGCGAATTTTCAAAATGGCCGTGCGGACGCCGGAAGACGGCCGCCATTACGTCGATTTTTCTCACTCCTGCAAGGGGGTACAGGAGAGATCTTTTTCCAGGATACATTATGGGATTATTAGAGCGCCACGGCGAACTAATCTTTCTGGGGGCGAAATTGTTCGCCTCGTCCTCGACGCTGGTTCCCGTGCCAGACTCGTTTAATAAACTTTCTCGGACGCGCACTTTGCGGACGCCGCGGCAGTAATTTCTTTAAGGCGCTGCCCATTACGCGGCTCGGATTCCGTGCCCCGTAAGGGACGAGCCCTTTCTTTTTTTACCCTTTGTTTTCCTCCTTTCTTTTAATTATTCTGTGTCTAACGACCATCGGTGATACCACGGAAAATCCATCCAGTGACCTGGATCCCGAAGGGATTCGAAGAAATTTGATGGAAGACAAGAAGAACATAGGAGGAAGCTGCTGACCGGAAATACTTGCGGAACGATAAAGGTATAGCACACGTATTCCAGGAAAAATTTATTTCGTCCCGAATGGAATTGGATATCCTGTTTTTTGTAATAATGATATATAAATAATTTGTAATCGTGATTCGCTGAGAAAAATTGCGTGTATTGGCTAGAATATAGTAACAATATACCTAGTTTTTGTGATACAGTAATACGATGAAATATAGGGAAACGTGAGAAAAATCTGTAGAAAACAAGCTCATTGTGTTATTCGAATTCAGTATTTATTATTCTGTGAATAAATTTAATATAGTATCTGGTATTGTTTCGTTTCCGTAAATACTTCTTAATTATTTAACATGAAAATCATGAATTATGAACTATTTAAATGAGATACTTAACAGTTTTAAACGATCAATATTTTATATGACTCTTGTTCTGTTGGAGATATCGTCAAATAAATGTTTAATAAACTCATTTGGCACGATTTCTTTTTCTTTACTTGCATTTTGTAACTTCGTACATGCCCTGCGCATTTAAATTTAGCAAATAAGTTTGGTAAATCAACTAACTAAATTTGGTTCGCTACATGGTCTACAAAAGAAATTTGCACATAAACGAATTGTATGTTTTTAGATTTCATGAGAGTTGTATGTAATAAATCGTAAATAATGTAATAGACATGTATAAATGAAGTTACAAACGACCAAAAGAAAGATAAGCGGTTGATTTTCATATGGAAAGATTTTTTAACATCATGAGGAAACATTTCTTACAAATATTACACTGTAATTAGTTGCTATTACGTTGTAAAGTATAGTTAATTGCGGTTATATAGCCGCGATGGCAAGCTTAAGATTTTAACACAGTAAGTATCGTACATTTGACGATTTTGACCGACTAAAGTAACTAATTAGCGCAACTCGTTTGCATTAAAGAGAATGTAGCGTAAGGCTGATCGATATACCCAAGAGCGTTGAACAATTTAAAGATAAATACACGCGAGATAGATTGCTCTTTACGATTGTTATAACAGTTACTAAGATAGCACCGATAAGGTATCGCACGCGAGCACACGTGACCAAAAAATCTACTAATTACAAGACACGAATAATAGAGGAGAATCAAAAGCGAATGGTAATCTCTGTGCAATTGTCTTGGCGATTACGAATCGAATAATTAAAATTTGTTCAATCTAATATTAATTGTAGTAAAAGTAAGCTTAAAGTAAGAAAAAAAAAGTAAGGGTAAAAAATCTTTCTCGAGTAAACATTTCATTTTTTTTTAAGAAAAACATATTTATTTCTATATTCTATCATTTTTCTCGTAACCTTAATTAGATCGATAAAAACAGAAATATTTACTATTACGAGTATTATTTCTTTTCTTTTTCTTTCAATAGTGAGCAATACACGATACTTTCTTGAAGACCCTTGAGATCAAAAAACTACGAACTACGTAAGAGATAAACATTTTTCACTGTTAAAAGTACGTAATCAGACATATAATTGATAATTTTCTACTTCAAACTTTCTATTCCTCTTATCTATATCACTTTTCTAGCAAATCAACGATATTATGCATTAAGCTTCGCATACAAATCCCTTCACGTGTAAACGAAGTTTCAAGTTGAAAATTGTCATCAACATGTTCTACGACATTCGTCACTCTCAAATGTATCTACGTCGCATAAATCTTTACGACGTACGATCGATTAAAATCTATACATAACTAAACATACCCAAACGTATGGTCGACTATCCAATGGATATCATTTGAATGAAACCAGGTGGTCGAAACTCGTGCTGCGAGTAAACGGGCGTAATCCGGAAGAAAAACGAAAGGAGAATACGAGGATGTAGTCGAAAGAGATCGAACGGTGTCGGTGTTATCGAGAATCGAAGATAAAGAAGGGAGGGAAGTGGAAAATCTTGGAAACTCACAACTTTATACGTAATAGTTCCTAGTTCTGTGGTACATCGGGCTATTTCGCGAAGCGACCGGTATTACGAACGTCCGATTCTCTCTCTCTCTCTCTCTCTCTCTCTCCTTCAATTTCACGAACGAATCTCTTCGCAAATACCTTCCGAACATTTCGTCGAACTAACTCGACCCAATTTGCCAGGACGCGATGAATTACCGATTGTTCGATCGCTGAACGAAGAGAACAATAACAAGGAACGGTGAAAATTTCACGCGACACACTCCTCATGAGAATCGTTAGCATGAATATGTGCGTCATCAATGTCGAATCAGATCGTAACACGACAAAGATGCATCTACTTTATGGAACATAATAAAAGTGATTTAAGCTGTTTCACATTCGATAAGTTGAATTTCGCTCGTCTCCTGTCTGTTATATTTCGAGGGTTACAAGCGTCTTTTTAGCGAGGCTGACGATGGAATGCGTTTAAACAATTTTTTTTTCTGCATTGATACGTCGTTGGATATTTATGGATAATTCTATTTGTTCAGGAAATTTTTTCACTGCATTAGATAAAGGATAATCTGTTAATCTATTAATTGGTTCACTTCTTATCAAGGAATGTGTAACAATTCTATAATCACGGAGTTAATCTTCTCAGAACAGAATATTTCTGGTGCTGTGAAGAAAAACTTTTTTGTCTGATAATTTGTTTAAGGAGGACATAATGCATTAAAATTGGAAATAAAGAATACATTTATTACTTAATTAATTTCAAAAAGGTAACGATATTTTAAGGTACATAACATGGAATAACAAGAGTTAGATGTTAATAAAGACAAATTAATTTACATTAGGTGGGCTTTAATTTTTGCATCTTATTATCTTATAGAGAAATGAGACGATACACAAATAGAGAAATTAAAACGTAGCTATTCCTGCACAGGAATTGCGAACATTTTAATCAGAGATGAATGGTTATTTCAACTAATAATGTTCATTTTAATCTCGTTGCGTATAATTTTATTTGTCATTTCATATCTTTCCGTTGAAATGCATAAGCAGTTTCGTTTTCAATTTTTACTGACAATTTAGCAAATGAAATTTTACGTAATTAGAACAACGCTACGTATGCGTCAGTAACATCAAATATTTTAACAGATTAAACTTGTTAGATATATCCTGTGAGCATGCTGTTGAAACTTTATGTGAATCAGTTACATCAGTCAAATAAGAAATAACTGACAATGAGCAAAAATTAATTTATTAAACTTTAGAGATTTTTAATAATTAAAAATCAGTGTCAAATCTAAAAAATCAGATATAGATAGGAGGTTTATAATAAAAAAAATTTCATTGACTTTTAACAAAATAATAAATAGATTCCTAAATTTATTCGAGTCCAATCGTCTTAAAAAATGGTGTAATTTTTAAACGCGTAATAAACACGCGACGATGAAACAAACAAACGAGACTCGTTGTTTTGTGAACGTTTAAAAGTACATAAACGTGAGAGTATAATAACGTTGGAACGGTTAGGGAGTCACCATATTCAATTATTCAACCAACGCCATTGTTGACTCAACACGGAGAACGTTCATGTCTAGAGCATATTTAAAATGTTCTCCTCTAAATCTGATAAAAGCAAGTCAATAAGTGAATAGGGGCAGCGTACTACCAGGAAGAATAGTCTGAAAGCTTCTCACGCACAAAGGAGTATCGCATTGCTATCAAAGAATTTGTTTCGAACGATGACAATTGACCACCCTTTTATTACTGGAAATTAAACTGGAAATCATCGCTGTTTATAAAGTGCACGTTCTCCTGCTGTTGAAATTTCGAGAAATATGAAATTCTTGCGAATCGGTAGATTATGCTTGGATCTCATGATACGTACAACAATTTTTAATAACAATTTTACCCTCAGTTTCCGAAATAAATCGATTTTAGTATAACATAGTAAAGATTAGACGTTTGATTCGTTTGATGTAAAGAATTATTTATAAAAAAACTGTCCAAAAGAATTCATTTACAAAGGATGCTTTGCACAAGAAATTTTACACGTAAAAAGAAATTCCTTTAAAAAATAGCACTGTCGAAGTTCCCTTTTTAAAGAACACAATCAAGGCTCCCTTGCACAATACTTTAGCAACTAATAATATCAGTACATTAACAAGTTGGAAGTTCTCGTTTATAATTTCATAATTTCTTTGTCGAATAGAATAATCAGATAGAATAGAATAGATAATTTGTAATTTATAAAATTTACTTGTAAAATTTGATTTGTTTCATCGTCAAACTTTCCACTGAAAATCTATATTGTTCAAGTGATAAATAAATCTAACGGTTAAATATGCATTTTTAATGCATCTTTCCTGTTAACACTTAGATAATTTACCATTTCAATTTTTTAATCGTTAATATGGAAGATTTTCACGATGGAAATTGCAGGATTAACGCTAGATAAGATAACGAACAAACCTATGTGTGCGCTAAAGCGATCAACTAACGTAAGGGAATTGTGACTAAGAACTGATTTCTTCCAACATCATAAAGACAATATTGTAGACGCGTGTACATAGGTTAGATACGATAAGATATCGATGGAGAGGAGGGCAGGAAATGTTCAAGGTTCTAAAGTCGCACAAAGTTCCACCGAAAATTTACAAGTCGAGGCTTCTTTCGATCGAAACTAAAATGTCTTGTTAACATATTACAATACAGCTTGTTCGCGAGTAATTACCGGTAATGAACTCCCTCGTGAAATTTTCAATTCCCTGGTGCTGAATTTTATGATTTCGACGGCGGGCAACGCAATACCAGCGGTGGATTATGTAGCAAATAATATACCATGAAAGTTTCACATTGTAATTTATTGTTCCTTTATGAATTACAAGTTTCCTCGACATATTATACGACCATTACGATAACGGAACAAAATAGAAATGAATATGATAAGCATATTTTGGACGACTTTGTTATATGAACCTGACTTGATAGGTAAATGTGAATATTTTAATATATTTAAAATTTCGAGGAAGAATTCGATAAATTGAAAGATACGAAAATGAATATAGATCTATAATATAAATACATATGTTATAATAATTAGCATTTCTAGAATGTTCGAGTGAGTGACAAGGATATATATTTAGTTCCAAAATCAAATAACTCATATTGTGTAATATGCAACTGTTTTACTAACTTATGTTTCATATTCTCAGCGTATTGAATTAAAAGACCATTGCCTTAAAATATAGGAAATGCAACTTAACACATTTTCCTCTATGTTGTTCAATTCCATGATAAACAACAGAACTTACGTATGAAATAGTAAAGACTACTTGTGAGATAAGCCAGACTGTTTCCACGAAACATTCTAACCAGCCACATGTTAATATATCTAACAGATCTAATATCATCTAATCCACGACATCGTAATTCCTCGCTAAACCGATCAAAATTCAGCTCCACGTAATGAACCTGTTTTTTGCGAACACTTACCCGTAATCCAACACGCATACACACACATGCAGTAAAATAAAGAGGAAAATACATCTAGATAACTATCGTGGATCGATGTTAATAGCAGCTGGTAGAATCGAGTTGTCCGCGCAAAGAAGTCCTCCTCATCCTCCTGATTCCCCGAGGAAGGACACTGAGAATGCAATAGATTCTCGTGCCCAGAGGTTCGCTTTTTCCTTTCGTTTGATCGAATGTCCGTGCTGGGAATCGGCTTTCGCATCACGTTGATGGCAGAGTCGCGTGTCTCGCTTGACAATGCCGCGAAGGCATCGCTTGTGGGCGACGCCGTAGCCTGACCGTGTAGATAAATAGAAACGTTGGTTCGTCCTGGGACTGGATACAATAGAAAATTAATGGCGGACTGACCGGCATATCGATGACGGGGCTCGTCGCGCGATTTCTCCGCGGTTCAGCAAGCACTTTTGTTTTCAACAAAACTCGATGTAGCCGCCGCTTTTATCCGGAACCTCGCCGTGGATCATCGTTCGCGAAACTGGTATCGAGAGTGTCCGATTACACAGATACTCTTTCAACGAGTCGTTCGCTCTGTGAACTAGCATGAGGAGGTGGGACAGTTTTTCCATTGAAATTGTAGATCTTTGTAACCGCGTTGATCCGAGATCCACGGGGAAAATTGGGTCGCTTTCAACGTCGAAAAATATGTATATATTTCGAAAATTGTTTATTTGTAGGCTGAGAGGATAATGTATTGGGGCGGATAAAGGTGGACGATGCAGACTGGAAATGCTTGTATTGATATTGGTGGAATCCGAGCGAGAGATAGATATCGATTATTTTAACAACACCGTGTATTTAGTCAATGTATTTACAAACGGGAATTTTCAGCAATGTTCCAATTTTGCATGACAGAGAACGGGAGAGAAGAGCGAGATAAGCGAATCGAAGAATTGATAAATAAATTTCGAATTTAAATATATTGTTTGCGTATTTAATACGCATTCGTATTTGTCAAATAGGGAGAAATGTCCTTTTTAAGAAGGAAATTTCGCACAATTAATCCTATACAGTTGCGAGTGCACGATATCAAGGTTCGATAATATCGTATTTAAAATTAATCTGAAATTATATTAATATCGAAATCAATGAATTTCGGATTAAATAATACAAACGCATCACCTACCTTATTTAAAGCATGCTGCAATATTGCATCATAAAAGATAGGTTTTGATTAACAAGAAAGAGGTTGTGAATTATCTTGGAATAAAATCTCTAAAAACTTCTTATCATCGACATAGAGATACATTTCCTCAGAGCTTATCATAAGTAACGCTGAAAATAATTCACTATGATATAGTATTTTTCTTTTCACTTCACAAATTTCTTCATCATTGACGTTGAAATCTTCGCAGGGTGAGAATCACGCGCTGCGGCATCGACCAAAATCAGTCTCTCGCATTCCAATGGATCATGAACCCGACCCGACGATCAGCAAGATACGAGCCTTAATCGGCCTTACATTAATTCGACATCAAAGCGTTCGACGAGCACCGCCAAGAGCTGCATCTCTACAGGGACAGACTGAGAAAGACACATAAACCAAGCGTAGAACAGACAGAAAGCCATAACCTCCGGGCCAAAATGGCGAACTAGAGAACAGTGTTACGTAAGAAAGTGAAATCCTTTGTGGCACTAAGGAAACCCGTAATGAACATGCAAGGGCCACAAGGGTTTCGAATGAAATTTCATCGGGTGCGATTTACCTCGGCCGCAAAGGTGGCCACCGTACCTTTGCTAATCCTGCAATTTCTAGGGCGGACGCTAACGTGATTTTCGAACGACGACCGCATCATCGAGGAAACGCGCAAAGAGACTCTTTCGGCTGTTTGAAAATCGAGCATGTGCCATTTGTTCCTTTGATTTCGCAGTCCAAGCAGCCAGACTGTACGAGAACGCGGGCGGATTTCGAATCACGAGGGGTGTTGTACACCGCAATACTGTCCGCGACGAATCTATCCGCTTGTGAATTGAAACGCGCACCTGTGAAGGTACTGAATACCGGTCTGAATGACGGATTACGTGGCGAAATAGGGATATTTGGATGATAGATTAGCTGTTCAGTGAATATATGTTATGTACATGAATACTGGAGGACTATGTCAATGAAACGAAATAAGATAAAGCTGCATTGGTTGTTAAATGTTTTCTTGAGTACGAAAATTGGAAATATTGTTAAATATATAGTTATATAAGAATATGTAGAAAGGAGAGTATATATTTAGTTTCTTATAAGCGTTTTAAGAAACTTCATATTGAAGAAATTTTTTTAGTCTAGTAGAGGAAATACGTTGTAGCGATGTATATCTTTAGGAATTTTTTTTATGGACTGTTTTGTTGGTTTTGATATGATCATATCAGATATTTATAAATAAAATATAACAATACAAACATCGAACTGATAGGAGAGCTTTTGTGCAAAGTTATCATTTTAATTAGCGAGGACTGTGTAGTGCGCGAGGGAAAATAAAATATAGAGGCAATGCATGTGTACGTGTATGTATTTACGTTTAATTTGAAAATATGTATGCACAGTAATACGTATTTTTAATACGATACATTAATTAGAGCATATTTTCCATATCAAATATATATATTATATTATTACGTATATTATACTATTCTACGATACTACCAATGTATCACGTGTTCGAAACTTTTATAATCATATTTTCCTGTCATTATGCTGTATCAGAATCCTTAAAGTAACCATTATAAACAAATTTATATTAAACACTTTATCGTAGAAAAAAATTATAATCGAACGAAAATACTATCGTATGATGATACTTCTCGTGACAATAATCATTTTTTGAAATTATATAAATTCAAATTTCTTACATAAACTGTTCATAGGACAAATCGGCAGACATGTTAGAATAAGATAAGGAATTTTATCATTTTGTCATAAATAATGAAACGGACAACAAACTTGTAATTTAAAACATGTAACTATTTGAACGAATAATATTGTTGTATCAGGAGATGTTATCGATGCGCGCAGTTAATAATTCTATCAATGTGTTGCTTAAAGTGCACTAATCTTAAAAGCGATAGCGGAAATTCAATGTTGAAATAGATGGAATTAATGACATATCGTCGAGAATGCTATAAATTTTGGAATTTTTCGAACTGCACTTTCGGCGAATTCGTTCGACGCACCGACACGGATCGAATTTTAACTCTTCCAAAGTTTTAATGGATGATCGTGTAAACATGATCTCCAAATCAAATACTCGAACTCGGTTGTAATTACTGGAGTGTACTTTGCGGAATAAACTTGGTTGCGCCGTTGGTGAGCATCGATGAACTCCGACCGCAGAAATTTTACATGGGGAACAAGCTTCCTGCTAATTTCGTCTCCAAGAAATTGATTTGCTCGTCTGATAATCAATTTCAAGTCAGAGATGCTAATAAACATCATCGTTATACAGAAACTCTTCACCCGCAAAAGCTATTTTACAATAATATCAAGGAAATTCCAATAACAAAAAAACAGAAAGACATTTGAAAACTCCAATCTTTATAAAACGTAAAATCAGTGACTTAGAAATTCGATAAAACTCCAATTTATTCTTTTAATTTAGCAATAACCGAAGCAACAGCTCACCCGGTCAAAGATTCACCTCGGGAGCTTTTGGTAATCGTTTTGCATCTGCTATTTCAACTATATTCCATTACACAACGAAGCTTCAGCTTCTGTCGTTCGTTTATCGTCCAGTTATTTCGCCTGTTAATTATCGCAGGAAAGAAGAAAAGTTAGAAACGTTTGGTTCGGCTGTTAGTGGCTCGTGTCGAGCTGCTAGAACGCGCGCGCGCAATAGTATAATTACTCGAGTCAATTTCCCGCAGGCTTGCAAAGCACTGTGTCGGCCGATCGTACGCGGCGTCATTAAAATTTCGCGAGCAGCCCTCCGCGGTTAGAAACTGACTGTATCTCCGACACGAATTTCGAGGTAACGTTCTGTTCGAGAGCAGAACGCAAATCGAAACTAGGTTATGTTATACATATGAATGAACCGGACATAGTTACGTTGCTTTTTACCAAGCAAACATCGAATTTTCGAACAGCGGCCGCTCTTTTCGATACACCGATTAATTGGGATTGCGTCGCCTTAAAAGATTTCTCTGATTACGCTCGTTTCTTTTATCGCGTTTGTCCTCGCGATACGTATGTAAATGTAATTTTCTTCAGTCCGCTGAAATGGAATTTATAGACATGTTTTTTGCTATTTAAACATTTGGAACTTCATACGACTGTATTTCAGCTGTACGACTATGTTACAATGTCTACAATGTTTTATAGCGGCTAGAAAGAGTATCGGACACAGAAGTATCATATTTATGTTAGTACTTACGTATTAATTAGTTAGATCCAAGTATATTAAATCTCGTATGGTTTAATAGTACCTTCGTATAAAAGTTTCATTCGATGAAAATAAAATCTGATGAAGAAACGTTTCATTAGAAGAGAAGGATATGTGACAATATTTTGTGTAAGCACTGCATAACATTTAAATTCTGTTATATATTCTGAACAGCAGATCTGACTCTAAATTTTGAAATTATACTTTTTCACAAATCTGTAAATATACGGAGAAGCCGCCATGTGGTTAAAATGGTGTGATAAAAATAATATTTAGCACAAAACATAGTCAATCCCCTGTATTATTCACGAACTTGTTTGACTAATTTTCTTTGTTATAAAATTCCAAATTTTAATCAAAAACATCATTGCAACACAATAACCTATTAAGCCTTCGAATATTTTAGTCCATATCAGAATATTCTATGAGCGATTTGTGACGCTTAAAATAATTAATTTGCATATTGGATATTCAAGTAGAATGACACATTACGGTACGTTAAATGGATATATTACACGGTACATATTTAAAGACGAATACATTTTTAATTCGTCGTGTGTGCTTACTATGATATCAGACTTTTAAATTTTTGATAATTTTACCGAGCACGGA
This sequence comes from Bombus huntii, assembly GCF_024542735.1. Classification (NCBI taxonomy): domain Eukaryota; kingdom Metazoa; phylum Arthropoda; class Insecta; order Hymenoptera; family Apidae; genus Bombus; species Bombus huntii. The sequence goes on from NC_066239.1 coordinate 16,074,594, forward strand.
TTAATTAACATCATCTAACTAAGCTATTTCTTAAGTATCATTCGCAAAAGAACTCCGCAGCGAAATAAGATAATTCATTTCGATTAAAACGATTCTTGATATTTATCGGTAAATAAACATTCTACATATACCGGGTGGGACAGTCACACTTCAATAGCAGGGTGGATAGGTCGACGACGGCCAAGTGCACTTCCGATGCATCCTTTGCAGTTTGCTACAGACAGGTGACGATCCATTGTGCCGCTAAAATATTGACACTCGATATTTTCCTGTACTCAGCATGGCGTAAAAAACGTTTATATGTAAGCCCATCTTCGTGATGGAGGTCCATGCTTTTTGCTTCTGCTATCTCCGTTGGTTTCGTCGATATTAATTTTACCTCTTAGGAATTATTTTAATTTCCGAACGTGCCCTGCCCGCCGTTTATCGTTGTCCAGTGCTTTTAAGCTGTCCTCCAGTTTATCGACAAACTGCCATCCAATTTTCTTACAAAATGTTATTTCCTCGATAACAATACGTTAGAAGAATTCTAAACTGATGTAACCACTCTCATGATATACAGTTTGAATTTGCATTGAAAAATATATTTATACTGGAAGAAACTTTAGTTATAATTGGCTTCTTATACGATTGCGAGATGCCAAATTTAATACGACTCGATCTAATTACAGATAATGCGAAATCGTATAGTTGAACACGTAAAAGTTAGTGTCACAATTTCGTTTTATCGTATTATTGATAATTAATTAATTTTATTAGAGAGAGAAAGAGATTAATTTTCGTGTATTATATATTTTGCTTGAATGTCAATGCAAGAGTAAAAAAAAAAAAAGAAAATTAATGCGCTTTATACGTTTGAGATTGTATTCAAAAGCTGAGTTCCCTTTCAGAAATTCACAGCTCAAGTATCGATCACTCTATTCAAGTTACTACCAATACATCTACGTAGGTACATGCTGTTACTCGTATCAATTACATTGGAATTGCAGTTGAAATTCGTTCCACTTTTTATTCGAAATGTTCAACACGAAACGTTGAATCGATATCGCGTTATCCTTGACTGCAGTTTTTTCTCGGTTATGGCGAATGTATAGGAAAACGTGTTGTACAGAAGGTGATCTTTTTTTCTAAATATCTTTTTTCTAAATATATAGTAAGTGTCGAGCACAAAGGAATAAGTCTGAATAATTAGTAAAGGGTGTGGCCTGTTCAGCTGGAATATGAATCATGAGTTCTTAATCTTTCTCACCGTTGACCCAGATTAAACTGAAAGTGTCGCCATCGATTCAATCGATCCCTAAATATACGATTACAAATATTTGGCATCTGACTTTTACCTCGAGCAACATTATAAGCAATATTTTAAATGATATTTGTGTAATTATATCGCAGAGATAAGTCAAGTAATTTACGAAAGGAAATTATGGCCAACATTCGATGAAGAATTCATTATTTGATATCTTGAAACTCTAATGATTTGTTTGCAATTAATTGCGAAGGATACATCTCTGCACGCCAGATATAACTATTTCAGGCAATATAATTAGAATTATTTAAAATAATTAATGGGCAAATAATAAGAATAACAGGAACCCCTTAACGTATATTTAAATTAAAATTTTACGAAATTGATATTTCCAATTTTTGTTAACTTTTCGATATATAGATATAGATAAAGATTGATCGATTCTGAATCGTTCAGATAATCTCCGCTTTTATATTTCATATTTCGAAACGTCATATTTCAACGCGAATTTCTGGCATTACATTCGATTGTTCACTTACCGTTTTGTTTCCCAAGTTCTTCACGCGGCAATTCAAGTACGTAGTTTTGCCCAGTATGGTGGTCACGTTCTTCGAATTCGATATATCGAAGTACGGACCAGATTGTGTACTGCTGTCATCCAAGCTGTTCTGATGAACGTTGCTATTCTTTCCGCTGCTTCCGTGTAGCATACTGTAGCAGTGCACCCCTGCAAATCAATGCAATGGCGATTAAATCTCATTGAAAGTGGCAACTTGCTCGTTATCGCTTTTCCAACTGAGTCCAGCAAAGGAACAGCGGAGCTTCGTTCGTTAACGTTCGCGAATAATGAAAAGATCCATCGCTAGGGTCTCCCTCTCGGTATTTGTACCGACAAGAAACGAAGTTATCGCTACGAAAACGGACTACGAGTTTCCCAATTATAATCGTCGACATGCGATCTACCGTGCAAACAAATTGAAAGAAAAATGCACCGTCTGCGACGTAAATTGTCCTCGCTGTTCAAACAGAATTAGCATTTTTACTTTCATATTTATGCACATTTTATTAAATTTAATATTTAAAAACATGCAAACTTGATTACGAAAATTTGTGTCGCTTGAAATAAGGTAACAAATAAGAAATATTCAAATTCAAATTCATACAGCTCTATTTCCTTAGTTGCGTTACTAAAAATATACAATTGCACAAAAATCAATAGTACGGTAATGAGCATCGCGCGTGTATGAATAATAATTTGCGATTAATTGTATTTCAAATAAGATGCAAACGAGTTAAAGTTCTACGTTGATAACGTATTGACTTTTCCAAGCGATCTGGCTTGCGTATTCGATTAAAACGTCAGTCAAACAGGAACGACAGCTTGCAGTTCAGGTGATAAATGTCTATGTTTTTATCTGTGTAGCGTGGCATAGTTCGCGGCGTGAACTCTCCAAGCGAATCTGTTCAACTGGTCGTTGTATAGGATGACAAAGCCCTTTGCTCGCTGTGATACTTGTCACAATCGTTCGCATCGCCTATTGTTTCGCTGTTGGGAACCATCGCGACGTGCACTCGATTCGACTGTCCTGTTTATCGAACGAATTCGGCGATGAATTTCTTAATGTACACCGATGGAAAGATAAATTGTACCGATAACAGAGACGACTTGTGCGTTATTGGATCGCGAGCGTCAGCGTAAATTTCACCGTTGATACAGTAGTTGCTTCGCGATCGGTTGTGCCGCGTACTCGCACGTCGAGACGACTAGCTGACAGCGTCATAAACGAGGAAATGCCCGTTTTCAAAATTTATGGAGGTTCTTGAGCCGTTAACACGTGTCACAGAGGATATTTGAAATGATCCTTGCCCTGAATTTTTCATGATCTAGAAAGGAAAAGTACTTTGCTACATGACGATCTCTTTCAGTTTCCATTCTCGTTTTCCAATCTTCCTTGAAGACATCATTCTCGAAACTTCTATGCTCCGAATCAATCGTTCCCATGAACGAGATTCATTGCACGTAGTTTTGCATATTAACTTTGCTAATTATTGGAAAATAGTATATTTGCAGCTGCGAGTAAACTTGTTTGTTAAAGTGAAATTACCAACGAATTCTTGCACTACTTCAAATAAACTAAAATATGAATTGGAATAAATTCTGAACGTTAGAAAACAATATTAAAGCAACACTAAATATATTACATAAGTAACAGACATATAAATATAACATCTGTCGTCGTCAATACAATAGCGATATATTCTTGATATAACAAGCTATAAATAAATAAAGAAAATAAATCGACATACGTATTAGATTTGCTAAGCTACTTTTTTAAAGAGTAACCTCAACGAATATGTTAACGAACGAATTGGTAATCCTAACATTTAAATAAATTAATTCCTCGTTTGCTTCAACTTTCTTAATTGTAATCGCATTGGAAACTTTTTATATGAAGGGTAAATTACATTCCATTCAACCACATAACAAAGAGTACTACAATGGCAGCCATACGTCGAATCGAACAACCGTCGATTTACTCATTTATTTTCTTTGGCGATTCTTAATCTGGAAACGTCAGTGAAAGATTCCTGGTAAAACGGTCCGTAAGTGTTTCCGAGTTCGACCAAGGGATACAGTTTCAAACTGTTCGCCACTTTTGGCGAGTTGCAGAGCAAACTTCTGGAATGAACTTTAATGCAGTATACCAAACTTTCTCGATAGAAAAAGGAGAATCGTTGATTTCACCGCTGCCCTGAACAATTACCGAACTTGTTTATTATTTTAACGCGAAGCATCTTCTCTCATTTCTCGATGATTTCTACAAAATTCCCCAGAAACGCTTGTGTTTTCTGCACACGTCAACGTATGTTGAGTGACAGAATTATTCGGATAATTGTAATGTATGGCAAAAACGTATGAAACAATAAGTTAAGAGAGAAATGAAATTTTAATATTTTTTAATTTACAGATATCTAGAATGACTCGCATAAATATTTACAGTTTTCGTGAAATTCGAGCATTATCTAGTTTCTTTTTTTATTATTCTTTATTTAGGAAAAGTATGCGCATTAAATAAATGAAATGTATTATGCGTTTCTAACAACTACAATATATGTTTTAGTATTTTTGTAAAATAGTGAATTAATTAGCCATTATGAATAAATTTATTTTATATTTTTAGTTTATTTTTTTTTATTTTAAACATATTTTATAACAGTAATATTCCACATAGTATGCTATGTTAAATATTGATACGAGTTACTGTAATTAAAAGTTAGAGGTAACAAAATTATGAAACAAGCTTGAAAAATCGCGCTATACAATTACGCAAGAACAACCTATACTTTCCATATCACAAAATCAATGATATATTTTACAAATGTAATTATTTTGCTAAAATTAATATCTGAAAGGATAGTCTTTTCGTCTCATAACTTGGGCCAATCTTCCTAACTAATTTTTTGATTTTGTGATGTGTAAATATGTAGGAATATATATATCATAACTCGTTATACTTAAATACACTGCAACTTTTCGATTTTGTTATCCCAAATTTTTAACTGTACATTTTTAAGTAAGAGATATTAAAACATTCTTTTCATCAGCTTGTTATATCAAGAATTTTTGTTATATAGTCGACAATGAGAATAATTTTGACTCATTATACGTATCGACCAAAAAGTATTGAATTTCTCAAAAATTACTTTTCTCTCGTTTCTCTCCAAGTCACAAATTAATATCATCTTTAATCCACAAAATATTTGATCTTCTTAAAAATATCAAATACTACGTCTGTTTATCATACGCTTCGCTTAGCATTGTGTTTTCGATTCTCGTTCGATTAACGTAATAATTTCAGAAACGCGCAAAACGCTGAAACGAAATGGTGGAAATTGTTTGAACAACAATTATCGCTTATGCCCGACTAATTAATATACATACATAAGATCCCGCTAATGGATTTATAATTTATTGAATTCTAAGATTTATCGAAGACTATACAGGTGGAAAACGAGTATTGTATTGCTTCGAGATGAAAAGACATAATTTCCACGAAGTGGCTATTGCCACGTTACAAAAGAGCAACGCAAGAACAGAGAAATTAATTTACTCGTATAATTGTTCGGATGCAAGGTGCCGTAATGAAAGGTGGAATTTAAACGACACTTCTTACATTACGAGTTTAAACGTTGCGGCGGATATTCGAACGTTGTTGTTCTTTGCGTGCAATATTCTCTTAATAATAATTTTTATTCTTGAGCACTCACAGCGACTATGCTTTTAGCAGTAAAGAATATTAATTAAAAGCAGCTGTGCATACAAAGAACAAATTATAAAGAGTAAAAGATCTAGTTAAACACATCCTTTTATCTTGATGCATGAAATAATTACCAAAAACAACTAGGTGAAATTATCAAGACACGAAAATGTAAAATAACTTTAAAAATGTTAAAACGTAGAATAGAGAAAGCTAACAGTCTGCTAGGTAGATTAATTAGAATTATATGTTTGCACAGCCATTTAATGCCAGATGAAAGCCGCAAATAGAATTAGACAACCGTGCAGCATAAGTATAACACCATTAATGAGATACATATAATGCGATAATAAGATGAAAAATGGCTATAATAAATCTAACAAGCTACAAAAATAATGTTAACCCGCGAAACTTAAATATTTTCAAAAAATTAACACTTCAAGTATGATTCCTTTACATTATTAGCGTATGATTTCTATTGTTTTGTTAAATACAGTTTATTCCTTCTGTTCTATATAGAATGAGTTAAGATCTGCTTGCAAACCAATATTTTTACAATGCTCTTTTTTCACGGAAACCTGAAATTCTTACTCGATCGAAGTAACTTCCTCATTGGCTGCGCTGTTTCTGATCTTGTTAAGCCTAAAGTACGCAGTATTTTGATTTTTACGAGATATGACATGACACGATCCTGCGGATATTTATGTAAATTTTATATACACAAGTGAAAAAATAGAACCAAGTATAAATTTGTTTTGCCTATTAAACGTTACGATCAACACAACTTTATATATTTTTTCACACACGTTATGTATTTTCTGTACATCTTTGTATCTTCACATTTTCTATAAATGTTTCAAAATCCACAGTCTAATTATATCAAACGTCGATAGTGTCTCGCAATATACAACCAGATTAATTATGCTACGCAAAGTTCAACATTAGATTTCAACATACTAAAGCTTCGTTGATTCCAAGAAATCTATTTTGTCCTATGAAGCAAATAGCTCTGTGCAGAAACTGATGATTCATCATCTACCTAACCATCTATCACAATATAATTGAAAGAGAAGTAATTTCGTTAACAACTTATTCATAGAATTCTCGACGTTCTGTTTGCATGCGATACTAATTAGAAGTACTAAGAGGCAGAAGTACGATTTCGAAGTGGACTATGTTTTCGCAAATAGCAGATAGACTTGTCGTGTCGCGTTGAAAGATCGAAACGCAAACGTAATTGGCTTGTTATCACTTTGGCAGACGTTCTAACCGCACGATTCGTTTTCTACGGGTTTCGCCGCTAATTACAGCGCACTGCCGAGAACAGGCGACTACATAATCGAATTTTGCTGCTCTTAATTGCAACACGATTACACGAGCGGACGGTTCGCGTAAATATTGAATTTAGTCACATGCTTGCTCGCCTAATCCACCTCAGCACAGATTTCTTCTTCGAGTTGTATCTCGACTTTAGAGATACCAATGAAAAGTAATTGCTATACAAATGAAGTATCAGTAGGTCTATTCGATAGGCAAGTTCTTTTTTTCTTATCGTATTTGGATGTTTGAAATTGTTTGCTTCGTTCTAAATTTATACGGTTTCCTTCCAAGATATTTGCTACCGTGGCGTTAAGGAAAAAAACCGTACAACATCTTACGGACATTATCCTTATCATTTGCTAATTATATTTGTATGTTTACACCTCTTTCTAGAAAATTTACTGTTGTCTGTGTACTACTGGCGGTGATACTGTTATTGATACTGTTGTAATTATTTGCTAACAGTATTTGAGCAACAAAATCGTGTATGCGTTGAATTCTCGCTACATATAGCTTGAAAGCAGACCGTATTTCAAGAATTTATAACATACAAATTTTTCATTTCGGATATGTAACGAACATGAAATAAAATTGTTATATTCGGAAGTGTGCCACATTAAACTTTTAAACTCCGTATCGTGCGTATTTAAAATTTCGTGCTGAAAAAATTAGAGTTTTTTCATTTTCCAAGTATCTAACTCGCGATATGTTCGTGTATTTCATAAACGTCATAAATTGCAAATTCGATGGAGAAATGTTGTTATTTTCAAATATTAGTAAATAATGGTCCGAATTAATAAAGGAAAATTTGACGTTCCTCTTTTGAAAGAGAAGGAGAAACGAGCGAAAAAAAGAGAAGGATCCTTGATGTGCGTTGTCGTATAAAAAATTTTAAGAGAGTTGAAGTCGTGAGCAACCCTTCAGGCGTTTGAAGAATGACGATCTTTTAAGAGAGGAGGAAGTTTTCGATTCCGAGCAGCCCTTTATGCACCCGTTTCTTCGCGACTAACGTTCACGGAAGTTGAATTGCTTCGAGAAAAGCGCGTTCGACGTTTCCCGTGACTTCTCGTCTTTTTAATGACGCGCCTTTCTTGACAATCCCTCGTATAACGCATTGTACAAAACTTCGAGCGCCATTCTGAAAGTAATACGATTTCGAGCTGTACTCGATACGAACTGCGTACAAACAAGATCGAGCCGATTTCGTTTCATTGATCGAGGAAGGTGACAAAATGCGGTGAAGCTTTCGAAATACAGCTTCAAAGACGTACACGAAAGTCGGTGAAATTTGTATTTCCCTTTTACAAAAATACTTATATTTTTACAATTTCTGTTTGCTTCTTCATAAAGACATTTCTCCGACGAGAAAATTGCTCTTTGCTTTTCTCCATATATAGTAGTTTCAGATTGAATTTATTATAAAAAAAATAGTGATTTTTCTAAATTCTTTGATGTTTGCTTATAATTTTTCTGAATTCTCGATAATCTTTTCCTTTTTTGGGTCCAGCTTGCGATCTAGTTACGATTTGAATATTTTTCTTCCTTCAGAAGGAATGATTTGTAAGAATTATTGTCCATTGACGCTATAATTACTGATTTTTCATATGTATTGAATGTATCGTTCATAGTTGATCAGAATTAAAACAATGTGATGAAAATAAATCGATTCTGCTTCTGATTTTAAACGCTTCGGTAGTTCTAGTGTTAAGCGTGACCTATGAGGATTTTAATTAAAATTTAATTGAAATTTGAAACTTCAATGTTCGAAGTTATCAAATCGATTGAATCGATTAGACCTATTTCATAGACTTCTTTAATACTTAGTACTATTTCGTTGTATGATCTAATTTCACTCGCATCAGCTCTAGAATCTCGAAAGTTCCGTGCGCAAGTTCATCGCAAATCTTGGTCATTACAAGTTTCGTGGCATAGTCGTAAAAGATAAGACACACAAAACGGCCCTCAAAAATAATTATCTGCTCTGTCGTTAAGGATACGAAATGACATTGAGGAGGAAAGTTCAGTCGTTTCATAGATAAATGAAGTGTAAAGATAATCCCGCCTAAAGCGATTTTCTCGAACGATCGAGCTTTTCCATGTTCCCAGGGTCATAGTCACAAACATGAATGTTTCCATTTTACTATTTAGTTTTCTTCTGCCTCTGAAAAAATCGATACAGAAATATATACTATATGTATGTAAATATATATAAAAATAAATATATATAATATAAATATTATATATATACTATATATATACTATAATCTGTAGACTGTGAATATTTATGCAAAATTATGATAAATCTTCCTTTCACTTAGCAATTGCTATAACAAGTATTTTACTTTCAATATTCTTTCATAGATTTACTTATGTTACCGAATAGGCTGCCGATGGATACATATTTATATTTTTGCCAACACTCAATCTAACGAGTTATAGATATTTCCTACATTTTCGATATTTTCTATATTTTTTACATGATTTATTGTCAAATTTATTCGAAACCTTGTTGAAAAACAAATTCAATTTATATTCCAAACATAAACCGTGAATTGTTAATAAATAACTATTGTTATTATAGAATTAAGTAACAATATAAAATATTATAAATAATAAATTACCCAACTGCCAACTTAATTTTATCTCGATTTCCACTCGTTTATACGCCACACGTTCTGGCGACGAATTTTGACCTCAATACCAGCCGGCCATAAAGTTTCGCGCTGCTTTTTATAACGTGAGCGATCGCTTTTACTGTAACTTTGTTTCTCACACTAAAATTACGATTACTATTCGAAATTCACTTTAAAGCGAAACGCACGGATGAAACGTCCGTATTTCCATTCCACGAAAGCGTTATTTTTCGTGAGAAAGATTTCGCATTGAATCAGTGGTCAAACGAATGATTGAAGCCAGAATAGCCGACTGGACCGACTCACGGATGGCCACAATGGGCTTGGATTAATTTAATTATGGATCAGCTCTATTGGGAGCGTTGCATTGCTATGTAACCAGCCTTTTATCCGCGAAAAGCTCGCCTGACCTTTCTCGACTGATCGACTAGAACGCTTTGTTCTTTGTCATGATGTTTCTTTTGACATACGTCGCCGCGGAGAAACGAAATTATAATTCAAAGATTGGGAACAAAAGTGAATAAAAGGACCCCGTTGGAATGGGTCTTGCGCAAATGTAGGAACGTGTTTCGTTATGAAACAATACGAATATGAAATGTTATCAAACTCATGATTGATCTATTATTGAATTCATTGGAAATTTTGAAAACTGATACGCGCAGTAACATGCAATACGATTGTAAATTCTATCAGTGCGTGATATGATGAAGGATCAAAAATGATTAACAAAATAGAGGTTGCGACAATGCTGTGAAATATCTAATTCCAAAATAGATGACTTAGAAACATGATAAAATATATCTGCTAGAAAAATTATTAATACTTTTTCGTACGCTTAGTTAGCAATTTCAAGTTTCTCAAGTATCATCGTTCAGTTAACTTAAACGAAAGAAACAATTTGCTAAACACCGAAAGTTGCTTCAACGATTTCACGACCAAACAAATCGGCAATACGCTCGGGCAGAGGAGGGTACACAGGCCGAATTCCCAGGGAACTGAAAAGTCACAAACTCGACTTCCAAAGCTGAACGACCGTTCGATATGTAAAACTCGTCTCTTCAAGCATTTTGTTGCCTCGTAAACAGTCGAAACGTACTTCCTCGCCAACGACGATGCCTGTTATGTGGTTTGAATGCGCGTTTCACACGCAAGCATACAAAGTGCTATTAACGACGTTTGGAATTCCGTTTGAATTCTTTTATCGTTAGCACTCTTTCCCTTCGTTTCGATATTTATGTAACGCTTTATTTTGTGCCACGCTTTCGTTTTTTAAAACCTGAATAAAATCTAGGTATCTTAATTTCCTGAATTATTAATTAAGGTTCCTTAATTTCAATGATGTGTGTATATACATGTTCTCTAATATTCGAATTAGAATCATTCAAAACTTTCAATTTTCATCTTTTTAGTGAAATTGAAACACGCAAACGAATTGTAGAAGCAATGTTTATTAATTACTAAGGTGTTTGACAAATACATGTTAATTCGTGTTTTCTCCTTTTGCATTCATAGTAGCTGATATCCTATTACTGCATATTCACCACCTTTATATTTTACTACAATAGCTCGTTATTTTAATTTTTGTTTTCAGATTCGGCCGATGTGATGTTTAATGATAAGTGCACTGCTAATTAACCGAACATTTTCAATGATCTTCAATTTCGATGAATTGTCTGACCATTGAGAATACGAGGATACTCGTCGATACAATGGCTGTTTGGCAGTAAGAGAGACAATCGAGTATTTATCTGATATAAAATGATCGCAAAAAGAATTCACGCGGTATCGTATTTGTTCTGGCATTTATATACCAATCAATTAAATCTAAATATATTAAATTTCGTACCATTCGTTAGTACTTTTGTATGAATAACACAGGAATTTTACACTGTGAAAATAATATCTAGAGTTTGATAACAACAAGAACGTTCCATTGGAAAATAAGAATCTATGGTAACAGTTTTGAGAACCGCTGTAATATGTGACAGTGCATACTACTATGACACACAGTAGAGCGTGGAATATCCATCGCAGATGTAGAAGTGAAATTTCTCGACGTAATTCTAATTCGATGGCCAGAAAATACAGCAGTCAGTAGTCTAATTAATATTTTGTTTATTTAAGCCAACCTGCCACTAGAATAATATTTCCAGTACCGGCTGAAAAAACTTGAAATTACCTAGCAAGTCCCTCCATCGTATTATACGTCATATTACGAAAGAGAATGCAATGTACATACAGCCCCGAGTGCAACGACAGCAACGACGCCGATTCTTCATGGTTTACATAGTTTTACGACCTCGCTACGTCTTTTTATTAATCCGAAGTATACAAAGTGAGCTGTAGTATCATGACCAGGCTGACTTAAAAATTCCAAGCCCCAGGGCCATCGTGTGTTGGCACGCAACAGATTCTCCCTCTTAATTCTCTCATTTCACGGCTTGCGGTTTCAAGCCAGCTCGTAAAACATTCGTGTCGCTCAGAGAGAAACGGCAACGCGGTGTGGCGAGACGGGCGTGAGGAAGAGCGGGGTCGGAAGGGTGAGCTGTCGTAGGAGGATCTTTCAATCTAGCCAAGGCACGGGCGGTTGAAGAAAGAGGAGGTAGCTGGTTGCCGGAGCAGCGGCCCCGGAGTCTGCTTTAAAATTCAAATTCACAACTTTTGCTTAAACGTCTCTTAGATAACCGAGATAGCTGCGTCGCCTTCCGAACACTCTCTGCCCCTGAAACTCTCCGGTTTCCACCCTGCGGCTGAATCTCGTCAGACGCGTAGAAAAACGATCCCGGAGTTTCTATAGGGAAACCTGGAGAGTTAGAAGAAGAATGTATGTACGTGTACTTGCTACGCGTGTATTTTCTTCGTCTGTGTGTATGGAAGTTCGGACCGTAGCGCAATCTCCGATAAGTAAGTAAATTGGTCTGGATATTAGGAGCCTCCGACGCGCTGCAATTCCAGTGGGGGTGGTTCAGGTTACGTTACAAGACCCGCGCAATGGCGAACCCGAGTTTCCCCTTCGTTATTGGTGAACTCAAGATTGTCGACCGCGCTAACGAGGGACATCGATTACCGGCAAGAAATTGAGCATATGCCGGGTAGGGGACATAGAAATGAGCCGGCTCGTGGTATGTAATTCCGTGTACTCGAGCGTGAACGCGGTCGGCTGGTGACCAATTTTAAGAGAGTGGAAAGTTTATTACTGGTCGTTGATATTTGCTAATGATAGGGGAAATGGTTATGAGGTGAACAATATGCGCATGCTCTTGCGGATAATTTTATTTTTCTGCTTTTTAATTACGAGGTCATGGATCGTGCATGTTAATCAATTAGTCACTCAACGTTACATCAGCATTCAGTTAAAAAATGTATCAAATTCTGTTCAAGATTAATGTCTAATTGCTTTCGGAAAGATTCTCTTTTTTCAAATTTGGTGAAGCAAATTTCTAGGTTTTAAGTCGAGAAATTCTACTATTCCCTCCGAAATACATTGCACGTCACCGACTCGTTCCTTCTTCTTGCGTCATTTTGGAATTTAATGCCCAATTACGTTTCACAAGCTTATGTCTTTACGATTACTGGCAAAAAAATGAATTTTTCTGATACAAATAGGTACAGCCAAAACTGGTTGGATTTTACCTTCTTCATTTAAAATATTCTTTTTCTATTCTTGTTTTCATTGTTCATTGTTTCAAATATTCTAAAAAGGAAGCATTAAAATGATAATATTCATTATTGTAAGAATGGAAGGTATTTGTCACTTGTCACTTTTCCAAATAAATTATATAATACGCTATATTCAAATCTTCAGTATCTGAACTGATACGGAGACGCGATTGGAATAAGAAAAATTCGAAGAGATTGTTTCGATGATGAAATACCATCTTTGAACGAATAACATCCTATCACCTAACTTCCGTAGCAATTCGTTTTAATAATTTCCAAAAATAATTGATTTATCGCAAATGGCTATTAAACTTTGAATACATGTGAATCAAAGTACTACAGTCTAATGTAAGAAGTTAAGGACACGTGTAGCTTCTCGCCTCCGTATACGTAAACTACTATATATGCATAAACATTGAAATTATATCGAAAATATACGAAATTCAGAAACAATAGTTTGAAAAAGCAAGCAGAAACTTCTTTCTCTTGAAGCAAGAAATAAAAATACGAGAAATAAAACATAGAGATAATGACAATAGTAATACGTATTCGTACAAACGTAGATGCTATGAATTTAGAAAATTGTTACTACAAACAACAGAAAGTATCAACCAATCAACAACAAGTAGTCGATAAAACCGCATACCTTTTTCAACGCTTTAAATCTCGCAAGACAAAAGACAACGGCAAAATCCTGCAGCATCGTGCGAATCTGCATACCGAACCCATAACCTTTAGCCCGTCGGTCTATAAATTATCGGGAACTAAGAGGGAATCGTAGTCAAGACGACGCTGCGGTTCGATGCAGTGGGAGCAACCGGCGATTCAACAGGCAGCTTGGGGCGGAAACGAAAGAAGCGAACGGAAGGAAACAACGAACAGCCAACGGGCCCGTGGCGTAGCAAGCGTAGCGAAAATTAATCCAATCGGGCGCGCAGAAAATCAATTCGATGATAAATCTTCCATCGAATCGTAAATAACGGCGCGCCACGATCCCGCCAGATAGTCTTGCTTGAGACCATGGCGCGACAAAGAAATATGACGACCAACACTGGAGCTTATTTATCGAGAAAAACGGGACGTGAATGGGTGTACCGGGTTTCTTTGCTTGATCCACCGTGCCACGGGAATTCATCGACACGGTCCTTTTACATTTTTCCAAGCCCTTTTCCCAACCGTCCAGCATCCCCGCTCTCATTCACTCTTATTCACCGATCTCGAGCGGAACCGGTTCCACCGGCTTCGTCGTACTTCCGGCTATTTCACGAGTCTGCTCGTAAACTTTTTACTACGATCCTCCGTACAATATGCTCGGAACAATCTGGAGACGGCAGCACCACGACATTCACCTCCTCGTACCCTAGCCGTTTATTCCTCTCGCTTCTCCTCTTCGACTTCGCAACTGACGTCGAAACGATAGAACGACCGTCTCTGTCTTCACGAATTTAGAATTTAGAATGACAAGAACTTGGTAAAGTGAGTATCCTGCCGGTTACGAGTATAGAAATACTTGGAGTAGTATTGATTCCGAGAACGTCCAGAGGGTGGTGATACAACGAGATGGAGCACCACCAGCATCGGATAGCGTTATTTATGATTCCGTTGCGGCGTTATATTTATCTCTTTTCAGCAGGCCATCGATCCTTCGATTTTCGGAAAGCAAACGGCCACAGGCTCTATTCATGCTCAGGGTTCAAGCAGATCGTCCTGTGTTTTCTACGTTTCGACGTTTCTACGTCTCTTGTTCATTGCACATCGTTTCTGCAACTTGGTTTAGCTTGTTATGAAATTATATACACGGAGAAACCATACGTACGTTTAAATGTAAATTGTACTTGTGTGCAATTAAAATTTAAATCTTACTAAGGTTGTTTTTTTAATATACTAGCTTAGATTTAATTAAAGACCCTTCTATAATGTTCTATATTGAGTTTAAGTCAGAATAATCCGCTCGGTTTTTAATTGTTTGGTCTGTTCGAAAGGAAATTAACACGGATATTATGCAGATATTATAATTATTACAGAATAGAGTGGATATTACAATTATCACAGAATTAATACAGATATCATAAAGCGAGAAATTCTTGATAGATTAACGAGCATGGATTTTCTCGACAGATACATTACGTTCAGGTACAGCTACTCATATAAAAAATTCTTGTTCGTTAAATAGAAACGTATCAACTTAAGTCAAATTAAAAAGCGTTTTTAGGGAAAGAGCAACTACTATTTATATAATTGTTTGCGAATATATGAATTCCAATGTTCGTTAAGTTCTCAAACTATTCTAAGAATTATCCTAAAGGATCGATTCCAACTGTCCAAATTTCGGAATCTCCAAAGTTTACAGTTTCAATGAAAAACATACAATCCAGATTAAACAGCTATAAAATCGATCAAAATGAAAATATTTGCAATCCGTGTGCAATTTTACTTCTCAAACTTCGACAAATATTTTTATTTGACTCTTCTGCCTTTATCTTGAAAAGAACATCGAGACGCGAAAATTCGTTAATTCAAAGTAAACATTTCATTCGATCTGTTGATTAAACATGGAAACAGAAAAAGAATGGAAATTTTTCACCTAGAATACACAAAAATCTTACAGTTGAGTTGTAGATACCGATGCAAGAAGTGTTTTAGGATGCTCGTTATGTTAATGAGTGACTAGTTCTGAACAAGTAACGCTAATAGGTAACGGATGTTCTCGTTACCGCTCGTTCTCCGAGAAAGTAAATCGTTATGGCAGCTAACTAATTTAATTCGTTTACTAGGTCATTGATTCGTAAGAAAAATTGGCAAGAGCTATGGATTTTTTTACACCGGCTTTTCCTTTCTCCTTTATTGTTTTCTCCAATTAAAAGTCCGCTTTTTATCGATACAATACGGAATGGCGAGCGTGATTGAAAGCTTAAAGCACACGGAATTAAACGGCCTGACTAAACGTGGAATTATCGTGCTGAGATTTTTGTTCGTGATAGGCGGCCGCGATTGAAGGTTGAAAATAATTTCGAAATTTTATCCTTTGAGCAATTGTATGTTCAATTTTATATAAGTGCTGTTTGAAGGGATAAAAATGTTTTAAATGTACATGATTTAACGTTATATGAAAGATAATGAAATATGGAGAATGTAAAGTGACGTTGTAGAAGCAGAGCGCTAAATGTGAAGTGGGTATCTTCCTTTTTCAGCGTTTTTTCGCATGACCTGAGACCTATTAAATAAAAAAATTTTTAATACCAGGGACAGGTACTAAAGAACATGTAATTCAAGTTTCCATGTAAAATCATAAAAAAAGTTACGTGAACAATTTATCAATATATTTTTTAATTCTTTAAACTTCGCCTATTAATAAGAACTTTGTTTTCAAGAATAACATCTTTTTTTATAGATTATGGAAAAATGAAATTCACTCTAAGTACAGTAGATGACATAAAATTTCAGGATTATAATATTTATAACCAGTTTCAAAACTAGTAACGAGAACTATCGTTTCTTGTAAATTAAGAATCATTACAGACCGATAGACAAACGTTTGAAAATGTACACTGCTCAAGAATATTAGCCATTTAAATCCAATATTTGCCACGCACGAATAATTCTCTCTGGTCGCTGTGAATAATTCTACACAAAATATTCTGAACACTCGGCATAATCAAACACTTTCGTGGCTATACGATATATCTATATCAATATCCATCGAACAATCAGTTCATTATACAGTGTCTATTGATCAATTATTACAGGACTGCATCCTGGAGGATGGATCGATAAGCAGTTTAACGCGTATTATTTTCCGTGTCTGAAGGTTCGACGACGTAGCTCGTCGTTGCATAAATGAAAGACAGTTCAAGGGGATGAGGTAAATCGTCACGTAGCTGAAGAGCCATATCGAATGAAATTTGCAATGGAAATTTAATCTGCCTCGGTTTGTACCGAAGAGTACTGGCTGCTATTCCTTCTTAACACCACCCGTCTTTATGTCTCGCGGAATTTTCAACGGGAAAATAACAGACAGGGTGACGAACAGAAATTATCGTTGCTCGCAAGAACCTCTATCAATGGTTCGGGAAAATGCAGTGGGAAAGCTCGAGTGGGAAACAGGTTTAGCGGAATATTTTATTTAAACCGCGGAAAGATATGCGGGGACCAATCGATTCCGACGAAATCGCTCCAGGTGGTTATTCGAACTGAAAAAGCTTTCTCGCGTGTTTCATTCGAACAGAGAAAGGTAATCAATTTCGTTGAAATACCCGAGTATATACGAATAACCTGCGCCATTTGCTAGATGAAGGCCGACTCTGCTAACTCGTGAACTTTTTCTAAATCAAATGTCGACGAAAAATACGCTCGATGAAACAAATTACGAAAGTATAATTTATTAGAATATCAGATTAGTCAACGAAGCATGAATTTGCTATGTTTGATGTAAAATTCATAAACGCATATCGCGAATGGGCGGACGCACTGGTTCCTAAAAATTTTATAAATTTCATGCGAAGCTAAAAAGAAAAAAAAGTACATGGTACAGAATTGAGCGTGATATCGTTGGTTCACGACATGTGGACGAGTAGCCTCGTACTTGAACCGTCAACCACATAAAAAAACAACGTTGACCAAGGTTACATATGTACTTTGTACGCTACTGTTCAGAAGTGCCTATACTGTTGCATATTTTTGACACAGGACTCTTTGTAATTACAAAATTACAAATAAGACCACTAAACGTCTTCTCTCGGGACGTTCTCCCGCGGTATCGCAGCTTTCGTTTTGTCTGGAACGCCAGAAGAGTCCACTCGTGCGCAGCCAATTCAGTTAATTTCATCTCGCGAGCGAAGAAGACGATTTTGCGCTGCTTGCCTTTCTGGATCGTGGCACCCGCCTGCTCCAGTTGCGCTGGTCGCTTCTTTATCATCCTTTTCGGCCTGTTTCTTTCCCTTTCATTGTCGCGCACTATTCGGTGTTGTTCGGAGAAATTCCTCTTGAGGTCTCTTTTTGCCAAGATCGTCGCACCTTCGCGAGCTCAACGAACCTTTGGTAAGAGAAAAAGTGGCAGAACAGAGAGAAAATGAAATTGCCTTGAGTCTAGATCCTAGAGATTGATTCTGAGAACAGGTTCAGAATTAAACGAAGATGATTGCTTGCGGTTGAGTATCGGGACGGATTCTGGCTGTCTTTGAAATACATTGCCGCCTAGAGATTAAGGCTGGTTCAGACAATATTCAATAGTTTAGTCAAATAAGAAATAAAGCTGAATTTACACCATTCACCTTGGAGAATCATTGCGGATGGAACGAGGAGGACGACAATGATGTTTTTCGATGAATCATCCATTGTGAAACTGCAGCATGAAACCACACAGTGTAAATTCGGTTTTATTTGCTACTTGACTATACTACTGGGCATATCTGAAACAGTTTTTGTCACAAAAGTAGCTGCATAAAATTTACGAATTTATTCTACTAGTTTGGGAATTGAAGAAAATTAAAAAATGTAAAATTAAAAAATGACATCTTTTCCTGTATCATACACACGTTAAATTTTCCTCTCGCTCTTCTCTATATGCTTGTTCCTGGAACATTTAAGAGAGTTAAGTTTAAGTGGGCATAATTATCAATTGCGACGTTAAGGTTTATACACATCGGTACGAAAGAACAGGAAATTTTAAATGTAGAACACAATGATAAATCAAATATTAAATATTTACAAACTAAATTAATTCTGTTATAAAAACTTGTATTATAATTATTCAAAACATACAGGAACGTAAAAGAACATACTAAAGTAGCTAACACAGAAGTTTCTCTTCTTATCCAATTTACACGCGGACACGTTATACTTCACATAGTCTCCAGCACCGGCAGGAACATCTGTCGTGTTAGCGATAAAGTCATAACTAGACTGAGAATTTTTATGTGTTTATACGAAATTTGTAGATGCAAAAATACACAGAATATATAAAAGATCCAAGTGTACTCGTTATAATATTCTGCAGGGAAAACAAAATTCTGCTTACAATTACTTTAGATTCGTTAGTTACGTACACAAAAGCGTGAATTTGTATAAATATCCGCAGTGTAATCACAACACCTATTCAGGAAACATAAAAACAGTGCAAACAACATGCACGCATATCATCATAAAGACCATGACAGCGAGTTATAGAATGCTAAGAACGATAAATATATGATAGCGTGTAATCATTGTTTAGAATTATTGTCGAATATAGTAGGGAGTGGTGAATTATGCAATAAAGTGTATGTGATTGAATAAGCCACGCCTTGTTTTTTTCAAACAACCATTGCATATGTAATTTAATCTACGTCCAAGTATACTTCCAGTTAACTGATTACATCACAACTAGTGATGGGATCAAGTTCAACATTATGTTAACTTACATACGTATAATTCGAATTAAATTCAATATACAGGGTTCATTTCTGGATACTCCTCGTGAAGTACAATAGTTCGTTCGTTGTAAGTTGCGAAATATTTGATGTTCAGAAGCTGGTTTTGAACTTCAGAATGAGTTGAATGAGTTGAACTTATAAGTATACATTCTAATGAGTCGAAATTCTTACGGATACTAATCGAATCATTGAATATCTCGTTGAACTCCTATAATAAATAGAAGAAAACTATATAGAATTGTAGGCAGTGAACATGACAAGGATTCCTATAAATTTTACTTTGGTATTTGCACTTACAACTAGACTGCGAATGTTTATTCATATTTTATACAAATACAAAAGAGAAGGAACTTAAGCAGAAATATAACGAGTGAATATAACGAGTAAGTACTATGCTTGAGTATTTTATATCACACATTACATTTTTGCATCTTTGATCCCTCATAATTAAGAATTCCTCATGATTAAGAATGATAGCCGATAAAAATTAATTCAAGTAAATGGAGAATTTGTATATTTTCTATTTAATTAAATTTCTCTATCTAATTTCTATAGTTTCAAATTTATTCGATCAGTGCTTGATGCAAGAGGCACTTTGCAAGCACGTTTTATTACCCAAAGTATTTATATAGCGTTCGAATCTGTCGCATTTGCATACAGGTGTACTTGAAAGTATTACTTCTTATCTTTTGAAATACTTATATTATTCTTGTTTCAGTTAAAATGACAATGTGAACATACCGAGAATACTCTATTGTTAAAGAAAAGTTTTACCATTTGCTTCATGCATTTATGCTTTTCTTCACTTAATTTAAACTATTTCGTATAAGCCTGTACAATACAATTTTATTTAAAAGTTAAAAAACACAGGAAGCTTCAAGTATTTCAACATATCTTGAAAAATGCAAAGAGTACTGCATTGGACAATTTAATTAATTTAACTAATTTCAATCAGTTAATGATCGAGCCTACTTGCAACATACTTGACTCCATCACTACCACTCTTTTTCTAGGAATATTATCACGGCTTTGCCGAAGTATCGTGTGACTATGAATGAGTCTTTACTTCCTCAATGTGAGAGATTCGCTATATCATGGCCTGTACTCTACGTCTCCCACTCTACCTCTCGTGCCTCGTTTCGTCACATAGTCAATGTTATCGGTGTATACGAGATGATAGTTGACTCTCAGTTGCGATGGTCGTTGTCATCGTCAGTCTACGATCGTAACTGTAATTAAAAGGAACTCGAGCAATCGTCGTGATATTCGTTGCTAATTGGTGATGCCATGATGTGCGAGCAAACGAAGAATTGTCACGCCTGGTTAGATCCTCTGGTCGGCAAGATAACCACGAATCTTGGCAAAAATTTCAATGATATACGATACGAAGTATCCACTCCTAACGACTCCTTCTTCGTGTCGAGTTTATTCTTCGTCAATATCGTCTCTAACTCGACTGCCAACAATGACGACGAAGAGAAGGAAACATCGAACAGCGTTGTGATAAAGATACCGTCATCGTTGAGCCATTTACGAGAAATGATGAAATTGAACGAACAGTTCCACAACGAGATATTGTTCTACAAAAAGTACGCCAAGTATTACGATCAACTGCCTCGTTGTGTTTACGTTGAACAGGATGACTCTTTTAATTCGGTGATCGTCCTAGAGAATGTAATTACTCAGCGAGGTTACAGCTTGTGCAAATGGAAGAACGATATACCTCTGGTATATACTATAGCTGCGTTTCGAGAAATCGCAAGGTTCCACGCGAGAGCGTACGCGATAAAGAAGAATCATAAGGAAGAATTCTTCGATTTCGTGAACGGTATCCAGGAAGTTAGGTTCTACCCAGGCACCATTATGAGTGATGTATTCAATGAAACTGCGACCAGGTGGCTCGACTACCTTCGAAAGCAAGGCCACGATAAACAATTTTGTGACAAGCTCGAAGCTCGATTAGAGAACGTGTATGAGGATTTGATTCTGAAATTTGTCGAAGTCGAAGAACCTCTCGCCACGCTATGTCATGGCGACTTCACGATAAATAACACGTTGTTCAAAAACGAAAATGATAAACTGAAAACTATGTTTATCGATTTCGCATTAATACGGTATGGGTCGCCGATTTTGGATCTGTCTACGTTCGTATGTCTGCATTGCGCGAAGGATATCGACAAAAATATGTTGGATAATGTTTTGAAAGCCTATCATGACTCTTTGATACAGTGTCTTAAGGAGAATGATATGGACTGTGAACAATATCCGTTCGAGGCTTTCTACGAGGATTATAAGAAGAAAGGTCTGTTTGGATTTTTCATTGCCGCGTTTTTCCTACCTATGGTGATGGGAAAGTCTGATAAAGGACTGGAAGATTTCGATCAAATGGACATGTCAGAGTGGATAGAAACGTTGCATCACTTAGGTGGAGATGAAATTAATGAAATTTTGGCGAATATGTTGCTGAAATTAAATGAGTTTGGGTGCCTGGATTATGTGCTGTAAATGATCAGTATTTGTTACACTAGTTACGATCAACAGAATCCACGCTTTTATAAATCAATAAAACCAAACAAATGTAATTTTTATTATTACTAAAATTTTAATCACGAATTTTATAATTGAATATTGGATATTGTTAAGTTTTATAATTTTGGACGATTTGTTGAAGAGTCAAATTTTATTGTTTGAAATTTGAAATGTATATAGCAGTTGCAGAATCTATAAATAAGAGCGAAGTTATTGTAAAAAATATCATAGAAATGTAAAATATAAGATATGTTCTTTGTACGAAGCGTATCATTAATTATCCTTCTTTTTTACCTTTTTCATCTCTTTTACATCGTGCAACGAATAATCAGTACGTAAATATTAATTTTCTAATGTTCACTGGCAAAACATATTCGCAGGAGTACTAGGCGATATTTTACGGATGTTAATCAGCGTAATTTCATTATAACTAAAAAATGAAGAGCGATATAATTTATAGATTCCTTATGCGCATTATGTAAAATGTTTGAAATTATACGGAGATAATGTTGATAAAGTTGGAAAGAAATTCGAAAGTGTATATAAATGTTACGAGATATTAACTGCAAGTAAAATTTCAAAATGTTTTATAGAACGTGCCTGATATATTTATAAAAATTTTAGAACATATATAAAGTGTGTTTATAAAAATAATGGTAATACTTTCGCACTGTACATTGTATACTAAAATATTTATAATACACATCTGGTATTTATCGTCCATATGAAACACGTAATCACTATCCGATCACTATTATACATATCACACAAACAGCATGAATCGGTACATATGTACGTTTATATATATTTACGTACGTTTGTATATATTATAACAGTACGTCCTTTCAAAATCTCGTTCTACGTACAATTATCGATCTCTTCAAGATAATCCATCCTTTAAACCAATACAATCAAACATTATACAATTGAAATTTCCAAGAACTTAATCCTTCAAAGATTACGCTTTTGATATCTTGTACTGCTCACAGTATATAGCAGAAACCTTCATAATCCACTCTATCACATATATAAAACATCACCGTATAACTACTATATATACTATATATTATAACTGTACATACATGTATCGTTCACTCTGATAAATTCTCATTTTGTGTCAATCCTTTAGAAAATAATCCACCAAATCCGCTATCATTAACGCTAACATTATATACATTTGAAATTATCAAAAACATTAATCCTTCAAATCCCTGTAAAATCCATCTGAAAATAATCGGCAATCCGTGATACGCGCAATTAACGTTTTCCATAATGAACCGGTATCGGAAAATTTGTCGAGAGATAAGCGGCCAGAGCTTTTTTTCATAGGAATACACGGATGGAAAACGGGTGCAACAACGCGGGTAAAAGGCTGGTTTAGAAGAGTGCACGCGTATACCGGGCGTCATATAGGTATGCGATGTACATATCCAGCGAAATAAAGCTCGTAGACACGAGGCAGCGGGGACGATGCGCGAAATTATTCTTTCGCCTATATGCAAGTACGGATCTGCCTTTCAAATAGAGGCACTCCGTGACGCGCGGAAAAACTTTGTCATTTCCATATATTTCGCCGAGGACTGACAGCCCTGTCTCTCCCGGGAAATTCACTTACGCTCTAACCTGAATTTTAAGCCCGTTAAATTTTGTTCGTCGCGGCGGTTCCACGCGCGGCCGCGTGTCTTCACGGCCGGAAGAGGAAACGAGGGACTGGAACTTGCGAGGAGAACTTGCAGGAATACTTTTAGCTTGGAAACGGTCCTGAAACACGCGACCTACGGGAGGTTACCTTCGATATCCCAGGAATCGTGGAAAATAAAGAGAATGATTGTTGGATTCGTAGAATGTCGTTAGAGCTGGTTACGTAGCAGATGATTAACGGGTACTAAAAGTGCAGACTGTAGCAGGGAAATTATACAATTTCTCGAAGAAGATTCGTGTAAACTACTGTTCGAACAAATGCATACTGTGCCATTCAGAAATCGGTTGATGTACTTCATAGAGGATACCTTTTTCTATTGGAATGTCGTACCTTTCAGTTAAATGTTTTTCTCAAATTTGTTATCTACAATTTGATATTTATAGCATTAAGTTTGATCCTTAAGCGATCTGGTTTATTGTTATTGTTATTGTATAGCAAGTACGCCGTGCGAAATGTTATGGAAAATTCATCCACTCTTTGTGAAATGTCTCCGAAATCTCTCTTTTATCCAGAAATTTGATTTATTTGAGTTTTATTTATTTTAATGGAAAAGTCGATTAAAGAATAGCTTTTAAATTAAATTCGCGTATCATTGGTTGAGAACTTCTGGTATTAGAGGAATATTTTACGATGCGCAGAATCACTGAAATTACATTTTCCGTATGCAAACTTGATATTTTACGCGTTTCAAACGCTACTAATTAAAGTTTCTATACGGTAGCATGAGAACACACTCTCCATTTAATGACGTATAATTGTCAAGCGGATGTATTGTGTCTTGTAACATGTTTAATCACTGATACAAGAGAGAACGACACGTATGACATAAGCGTTTTGTTACTTTCAAAAAAAAGATATTTGAAGATACGTACGAATAGAAATTATGATGGTTGCGTGATAATGTGAAATATGTCAGCTTATCTATCTTAAAATCTCACAAAGAGTGCTTGTTCTTCTATTTACATTTACGTTACCACATTAATGATCTTTTATTACGTTTACGCATATTCAACGCAAGAAACTACTACATCAATCCATCCAAGTCAAGGTTAGAGCAATAGTAAGTAAGTATTTACACATCAATAATTTATATCTTTCCTTGACTCTCATGTAACACTATTGTCGAATTTCATGAAATGTGACAGAATATTTAATCATATACGAATAATAATGTTACACTTTCGTATCTCAATTTCAATGATAATTGCATGAAATTATTATGTTTACGAAATACGTTTGACAAATTTTAAGGTGTATGGAAGAAGCAATACACGTAGTTAATTTAATTAGACGAAATATGTGACGTTTAAATTTTACGGGAATAACAATTATTTAAATTTCCGGTTTGCTTTGATCTCCAATTAACAATTCTTTGTAGAGGAATCAAGTAATTTTAAAAACAAATCAATCTTCATATAAATATACAGTGCCGCTTATAATTATTGAAATGAGACACCTTTTATATTTTATTTTTCTACCGTAATATAAAAGCCAAACAAGAGTTTTTTTATATTTTCAATGCATACGAGTTTTTATTGGAACAATAAACATTGTCTTGATTATATTATTAATTAGAAATTGTACCACGCTTAAGTATACATTTTTCCACAATTGTCCATCGATTTTCGAAGTCGATCGAATAATTACTTTACCTTCCTTAATCAAGATACGTAGATACGACATTTTAATAAAAAAAAAGAGTTTCGTTTAAATTGTAATTGATAGAAATTATGATAAAATAAAATTTGTTATAAAAATTAATGTAAAAATTTGAGATTCCAACGAAATGAAATCAAAATAGGGAAATAGTGAATTAAATAGGAAAGGGAATTCATGTCGTACTGAAATGTAGACTATCGGAAATCTCGACTTGAAATTCAGATGGAATCCATGTGTCGCTCTCACCGTCAGAACGTAAACCAATCGTGTTTCCCTGGGATAGCTTTATTGACGTACGTCACTTCTACGACACGGAAATGTGTCAAAAAAATATGTATCATGTTGCTTTTATCTTTGATTTACAAATCGGTATTTAGTGTCTCAAAGGTAACATCTATTAAAATAAGTCAAAGATACGATAAAGACTAACGCAATAAAGACTTAACGTTATCTTATTAGCTTCGTTTGCTTATTATTAGAAGGAACATGATTAAAATTTAAAGAGCTTTATCCTGCATGATGGGTCACGATAATTAACTAAATTGCTTAAAATTGCAAATTCACTTAATAATATATTCATTAACCCTTTAACGTGACTAAATAGATAACAATATGTACAGAAAATAACGCACCCGCGACGATCTGTTATAATTATACGCACTTTCAACGTTGATTGAGCGTATGCAAACCACTCGATCAATTTCGAAATTACAAAACGCTCCGATAATTGACATGTACCGTGGTAAATCGCGGACAACCTTCCATCTAATGGCACACGCGAATACATATTTTGAAAATTACGATATAATTCTTGCATATTGAATTCGACAAAGGTTAGAAATATTAAAACACTAATTATTTTTCTTCTTTAAGCAACTAGCGATTTGCGTCAAATTGCAAAACATTGATCTACGCTAGTTTCCATTAAAAGTAACGGCAATGCATGAGTCAAATATGGAGAGGGTATAAAAAAATGATCGACCTTGATTATCACAGATTTATTTTGCAGCTTGTTTGGGTCGGTGGAGATCTGTTACAATAGATCGCAAAATTGACGTTGAGAACCGTAAATGAACGGTTCTCATGGAAAATGGTAAAAAAATTACATCATGATGGGAACTGATTTGATTTACATAATCTGTTTGCTGATACACACACACAAAGTCAAATGTATCAATGCGTTTCATGCTCTTAGAAAGTAAAATATAATACGAGAAGGTAAAAAAGTTCAATTCCGAAATGTCCAGTGACAATAGTTTCTTCTATCAACACCGCCTTTATGCTGGAGTGTCTGAACCCGTGAAATTCGATAGGGTGTACGAATCGTACCAAAGATATAGATAAACTAGCTGCAGACTGCATCACTGGAACACACGTACACAAAAGTTGAGTTTTCTCGCTATTATTATTTTTCTTACTTTGTCCGGTGTTTTGTTAGTGTTCATCTTCCAGTCTGTGCATAGCTTTTGTTCCGAGTGTTCATATTCTGCTTTAATAATGGTTTCCTTTTCGACCTTTTCGAATTCAAAGAGTTCAGAAACCACGAGCAATACGAAGTAAACCCATTGTTCGGTATGAGCGTGCAAGTGCAATGACTTGTTCTTTCACGTGCCAATGCACACGCGGTCAACCAGCTCCCCTATAATTAATAATAGAATTCAACGTTCATACTTCATCTTCAAAGCGTTGGTTCTTCATTAGCATTCCAGTCGATTAGCAAGTTCTGTTGCATGTCCTCCAATACGTGTAAGCTACACTTTATATATTTCGCGTGCTTTGGCATAGTTTCCAAATGCTTCAGCTATTGCACGAGACATTTTCCGGATACAATATTTTCGTACCATTATTAACATTGAATACGAACAAAAGCTATAACCGGAGGATGAACGTTAACGAAGCGCAGCCGGACAAAGGAAAAGAAAAAAGAAATAGTAGTAGAAACTGAACTTGCGTATATGTATCTCTCAATACTGCAGTCTGCAGCAGTTTATCTACATTTTATATATTCGTACGCCCTATCGAATTTCACATGTTCAGGCACTCCAGAATAATGGCCATGCTGGTAAAAGAAACTATCGTCACTGGATATTCCAGGAATTGCATCGGAATCGGTCTTTTGTACGTTCTCATATTATATTTTAATTTGTATATCAGTGCTAGCCTTTCAACCGGTTTCCGCTAAATTAATCAAAACTAGTTGTACTAGTTTTACCCGTAATATTCTACATGTATATATTTTAAACAATAACAATATCAACGTACGATATAAGATTAAGATAAACCTATTTACAAGAATAAGTACCAAGACCTTAAACCCAACTAGCATCGATACCGCACCATATTTACCATGTTCGGTTGGTACGAATTAGCAGTCGTAGCCAGAAACATGATCCTACTAATCCGTTGCGCGTACTGTGCGGCTTGTTGCTGCGGTAATGCAAACCTTAACAAGAACGGAGCTACGTTACATCGGATGTAAACGAATCGTTGAACAAACAAACAGCCTGATAGGGAGGAACGTTCTCCATCCAGCCACCCTAAACCATGAACACACCGATTGCTTACAGTCACGCTAACTGCGCATCCTTCTATATAACCACCAGGACGAACTTGTCGCTTACACATTTATCAGTTGCTGCAAGTTCGCCCGTTAAGATCGAATAATGCTTGTGCACGCCGTGCATGTCGTACTATTCGCGAGTTCCAACTTTTCGGACGATCGAGACGAGTTTAACGATCGTAGACGAGAGACCTCGTCGCTCAGGAAGACGTTGTTGAAGCAGTTAGAAGGTAGAGAACAGGAAGAGACAGCTAGAAGAAGATCGACGTGAGCGCGAAGTCGGTTGAAACCAGCGCGAAATCCAAGATGCGTAAGGACCGCCTGCCTTAATCGAGCTTTATAGTTCTAACAAGTGCACGAGTTCGAGGAGCGCGGTGATTCTATTCACGATGAAGTTTCGACACAGTTTCAGAGACTTCTCAAGAATCTTCTTGTTATAGATATAAAATGGTGCTCGTAAACAGTCGACCGTCTCTCGAGGTGTCTAGGTTCCAACGAAGTGAAGAATCCGATAACGGAATTTCGTGATTACTGTAGGACAAGGCAAGAGTGGAAAATATGACTCAACGTGATTGGGAGAGATTGATGAGAATATTAAGTGGCGCGGGAGGGGGGGGGCTGTGGAGGAGTGGACGATTGAATTTAACTCAATGAACTTAGAGAAGCCATCGAAGGTCGATTATGGTTGCTTACAGGATATCTTTCTGAGGCACTCGACGTTTCCTCGAGACAGAAGTTGGTTATATGTTTCAAGTCGATTACTTGTTTCAATGCTGTCAATCGCAAAATTGATCTGCTACTGTTTTAGCGAAATTTCATCTTGTTAATTAATATGAAACAGGCTGATGAACCGATATTAGACAGAATACAATTGTTTCTTTCTAAAGCATGCAACATCATCAAACGAGACTCTACGAGATCATAATTTTCAATTTCTCAATTGTTTCTTAACCCTTTATGAAAATCGTATCTTGCCAACTAATATGAAATAGGCGCATGAGTTGATATTGCATAAAACACAATTATTTCCAAACCATGTAACATCACCAAAGGAAATTCCCCAATTACGTTCTGTTTACAGACGTCTCGGAAACATCGACAGAGGCAACGTTCAGCTACAATCACAAACAACAAAAACACGGAATCTCATTTTGGCCGGTATTTTCAATGAAAAGCCGGATCGGTGAGCACGAAGTGGAGAATAGTTTAAAACAAGCGACGAATTCGTCTTGGCGTTTATTTAAAAAGAAAATAACACGGCAAGCTGCATCATCTAATTCCGTTGGACACGTCTTATTTTTATAAAATTTTGCGCGTCCCCATTCGATGTTATTTTATCATCCATTGATCATCGAATATTTCATAAATTTGGATTAATCGTACTTTATTACATTTATGGTACGAAGCAACGTATCTAATAATTCCTTATAGCATTGTAACGAGAGATAAATTTTTATCTTTTCGACGATTTATTAAACGTAGAAAATTTTTTTTTAAATTATGATTTATAACGGAAACCATATATCTTGAAAAATGTTCTTTACAAGGAATATAGAAGTAATTTATTACTTTCTCAAAAATTCATAAAATCAAAATGAAGTTACAAAAATAATACATTTATATGTCAAATCGGGTAGCCATTTGAGAAATCCAAGTTATTACCTGAAAGAGAATTTGCGTTCAGAACATCGTTGTGAATTATTTTATTCCTGCTCGTTTTTTAAAAGTAAGAGAGCTGAGGCACACTTGGTTTACTGGGATTTCAATCTAAACATAAAGCTGTCAGCTCTGCAGAGATTGATACATGCACCTTGTAGGCAAGCATACTATATCATTTGACTGATCTAACCAGTAGTAGATACCTACATTCAAGTATACCTCTTCACCGTTGAAGGGTTGAATCTTTTTCTTGTACGTATACATATTTGAGGGAACGATAGTGATGGATTTTGTACGTATTTATATTTGAAAGCTGAAGTAGAAATGACATCATATTTTTTATATCATTAAATCTTGTAGAAAAAGATATGTTTAATTACTTATACATATTTACTCACATATTAAATAAAATATTGTTAAGTAATGATTTGAGATTGTTGTAGCTAGTAATGTAAGCAATCGCAATGAAATTTTAAAATACAATATTTTTAATTTCAATTTTACAATGAACCTGATACGAAATTATTACCATTAACAAATTATTTCATCTCCCATTTTGAAAAATTCCAAAAAAAAATTTTCGCTGCAGTAAATGAAAATGTCATGTTGGCTTGATATAGGGGAAATTTGAGGTACAATATTTCAACTTCGGTACCGCTGGGGTTACTTAAATTTGAACTACATGTACAATGTGTCCTTCTTAACAAGTAACTAAAATTTGAAGATTTTCCTAAGAAATCTAGTTTCTCGGAACAACATCTTAAACGTTTTATCGAACGACACAGTGTTTAACGTTTAATTTTCCGGAACTCTGCAGCTTCCATCGTTGAAAATTTTATTGTTCATACTTCTAAAGTTCTACATAATAAAAGCCGGACTATAGAAGCACTTTACGACGCGTTAATGTAACTCTAAAGTCGGGTTACGGCAACATAATAGCTGCTTCATTTTCTGGAAATAATCCAGTGACACCATTTACCTCACTCACTTTTTGGACAACAAGCGTTTCAAGTACTTATGTTTGAACAGTAAATATTGTGTCACGTGTTTCGTCACAAATATTTCGATTGCATGTTATTGCGCCGTTATTAGAATCTACTTGAAGATTAAATTGGTCACGGTTAGATACTTAAAATCATTACATCACATGACAAAACGTCGAACGTTTCATCTTTACGTCTTATTATATTTTTCCTATTACAAATAAATACGTGGCATCTAATATATAACAAACGCGCATAATATATAAAATAATAGAATTTTATTATGAAGAGGTTTAGTGGATATCAACAAACAGGTCAATAGATTTTATAAACACGTCTTAAGCGATAAGAAGATAGAAAAGAGGGAAGACTTTTAGTGTAAAATTCAATTGCCCATAACTGGAAAAATTGCGTCTAAAGCGATATTCTATGTAACATTTTATATCTTTGTTATATTTTTAAAATAGATCCTGCAAAAGTGTTCCACAAAAATATACCTTAACATCCTGTATATATGTTCTCAAACGCCGAACAATTATACACTAAAATTATACAAATACCTGCGTTCTTTATGAAATAAACTCATTTTTATTTTCATTTATATGTATCATCTTACAATTAATTATTTATTTAAATTCCCGTATTTGTAAAAACTCTTCATCCTGTGTAATAGAAAACTTTCGATTGTAAGAGGACCGTAGGGAAAGGATTAACGTTAACGTAACTTACAAATTCTACCAGGAGACATCTCCTTTAAGTCGCCAGTCAACGTTATTTTCAGGCAATTTCTCGAAATAAAGAGACCCAGTGATTCAACTGTGCATATACTTACACAGATTCAACACTAACAATATTTAACACTCATTCTGACAACATGACCAAACACCAAGGAGACAAGTTTATTCGGTACACAAGCTTATGTTTAAATAGCACGATATCCGAGAAACACAAAGATGTAGTCTGAGGGACGGAGAATTTGTCGCCACGATAAACGTCGTTGCTGGAGCAAGAAAACCTCGACTCCTACTGCCAAAACATGGCCGCGAATCCAACGTGGGTATGCGGGTGCGTATTTCGTGTTTCCTAGAAATCTCTAACAAGCATCGTGGTCATTCTGATCTTCGTCGATTTCACGAAACAGAAAACTCGACCGTACTCGATTGTACATATTCGTAATAAATAATTCCAGGTCGCCAGCGAACCGTCTCACGGGTCTTCCGGCACGAGATTCGCCTCTGGTGTGCATTTAAACGAGTGTTTCCGGTTTCTCGTGGTTAGTCCCCTTTACCTGGCACCGAGTAATCCACACATAAAAATTTTAGAACTCTGATTGAAGCTTTAAAATTGATAACCTCATTAATGAAAGGAGTTTGGTAGAAATTTAACATTATAATCAAATTGTTCGCGATTAATACTAAAAATCATGCAATATAAAGTATCAAATTATTTATTGCCTAACCCAAATGTGCGCTACGAATTTATCCGAACCTAACTTAAATTTACTTAAGTCATAAGAAGGTGCTTTTTGCATTCAGAATGCAGATGGCGCATTTACTAGATGACTAAGAATGAAAAATATTTTTGGAAAAATTGCAATTGATCGGAATCGCGAAGAAAAAGGTAAAGGTCGCTTTTCAGTTTTTCAATCTGCAACGAAGATTTAAACAGCACATTTTGCAGATTCATATCATTTAGATTCGTACCAGACTAGAAAAAGTGAGATTTTTCCAAATTTCTTGTGTTGTCTAGTAAATGAATCTTCCTACCTTTGCAAAAAAAAAAAAAAAAAAAAGAAACAAGACGTTTGGTCCAATTTCAAGAAAGTTGTTCAGTCTCAAAGAGTGTTACAACAGTTGTGGAAATCACTGTATCTATTATTTACGAACAACAGTTTCATTGAATAAAGCTTCGTAAATTGTGGAACGTTGTGCGTTATACATATGAATATAATGGTTAATTTATGCATAACAACGGATAACATTGGTTGGGAGTAATACATTGCACATTCTCAACCTACAAACACATTAAGAGCTATGAACATAACATTTGCATAAATTCTCGTCTATCATTTTTATCAATTACGCTTTAACAAGGTTGGACAGTAAATTAAATTTAGTCCGAATAGAATGAATTCTTGTAACAATAATAATAATCGTATCTGAATAGATAGTGGCAAATTTCTCCGCGTTTTAAATTATTGTTATATTTAAATTGTTATTACTCCGTACACGTATATAGTTAAACAATCGAGGAGCCACGATAATTATTAATTCAAACGAATCCAAGATTTATTCGATTCACTATTTCGTTTCGTGAGACTGTTTACAGAAAACTTCTGCGTTATTTTCAATAACAATTTAAAACACACGAAGAATCTTATTTCCACACCTGGGAATCAAGTCGCTTCGTGTCAATCATCCAACATCACAACGAGCAGATATCTGGCCAAAATAACACGCTCTGTAAATCCGACCACCTGGAAGTGCTCCAAAATCCTTAAAACATTCTCAAGCGAGAAGATCGCGAGGATTTGCCGAGCAGCTGACTCACAAGACTTCGTTGCAGATGTTTGCGAAGATTCCCTGAAACAAGGAGCGACGCACCGGTTACGGGAAGGTGAGCGGCTCGGCCACCCCGTCGAGGAGAGGGTGAACGCGACGCGGATATAGAATCTGAAAAGGAGCGAACACCAGGGGAGGATATGGAGGCCGAGGACGAGAGGTAACTATGCAAATGCAAGAGTACATTTATCTCGGCACCACGCCCATGTATTTCCTGGGAGCTTCCGGACGCATTGTCGGAAGCGAATCGAATCCCCACACCCTCGGCTGCCAGCCTTCGTCCCACCTCATCCCGGTTCTCTTTCATCTTCCTCGCGCAACCATACACCCTCGCCCTCATTCTCCCTTCTCTTCTATTTCTATCTCACTCTTTACGCTATCCTGGCTGCCGCTGTCTCACCTCCCGATACTCTCGTGTGCATGCACGAGAGTGCCACCACCCAGGCCGATACTCTGGAGATTTACGAGCAAACTAGTCCGGTCCCCAGGGCTAATAGACCGGCAAGTTATGGGGCCAATTCAATTTAATTTCGAAAATAAACAACCGCCAACGGCGATGTTGGTCAATTTATTCAGAAATCCCGTGAGCGGATCGCGATACATCGCAACGGGAAACATCGTAGAGCAACATATTCTTGAGGAAAGGAAGGAGGAACAGGCCTAGATTTGTGTTAGGAAACGATGCCAGACCGCGTCAGGTCGACGTTAATTCGCCAGACCATCTAAATTGCTAATGTTAAATTAACCGTCTAAACGACGTATATTTACGCGCGAATTGTTCTGTCTGGCAGCGAGCCAGCCACTCTTAAGCGTACGCCAGCGTCGAACGCGTACAAATACTTTTTATCGTGAACGGATGCTGCTCTTACACAAGTAGGTACTTTCGTCCTTTCTTTATTTCTTTTTTTTTTTCTTTTTTGTGCGTTTATGTTTTCCTTTCGGAATAGAATCGTGGCACTCGTGGCTCGTCCTAGAATTACACTATGTTTCGGTAAGAAATTGAGAAATGGAGAAACCTCGGTGAGCTATGGTTTTGAGAGCAGATAGGATACGTTTGGGATGACCTGGTAAGCTATCGCTTGAATTTCTTGATGGATGTTGCCAGCCGAAATGAGACTCGTCGTTTATTCTGAATTTGCCAGTCCACAAGAATATTTCTCACTTGCTACGAATGCGCTTGATAATTTCAATAATAAAATTATATCACGTCTGACAAGTCTGAACATGGTATTTTAACGAAGGCAAAATGACGAAAACGTGGAAACAAAGTTGAGTGAATTGGAAATATAAAACCGCAAATGAAATACTGAAATGTATGATAACTGAGAACTGGCTTGTGATATTACTATTGTTGGCGTATGCAGAATAAATATATTTTTTCCTTTATTTTATGATCTATGAATACGTGGAAAAACAATTTCACGCTAGGCAAAGTACTATGTACATGTTGATTGAGCGATGCTGATCGATTCTTGTCGGATATGTCGTCTTCGTCCCAGATTTATGACACGTTATGCAATGCAAAATATTCCGATAACTCTTCATTTTTACGTATCATAAATCTGCGCGACTGCTCGCAAGTCTCAAATATTTTGTTTCACTTCTGGATGGAATATTTCGTAACGTATGTGCGAAAGACCAAGACGACTGTTTGACAGGCCCTGCTATCTTCTTTCAAAAATAACACGTTCCAGCTGAATATCCCAGAAATTGGTGTTTGAGATGGTTCGCCAGGTTCGATAACAACATAACAATAGCATTCATCGCTTTCAGTGAAAAATATATTTTAAATATTCGGCTAATCGAATAGAACAAACAACCATTTCCGTGTCGTGTAATAACATTTCTAAATATAACATATACAATGTGGACACGTAAAAATTTTCTGTGCTAAATGTTTAAGTACTTTCGTGAGTAAATACATATAAAATATTTTATATATCTATCAACATCGAATCTCAAAACAAAAATAGTCACGAGTTTGCTAATTTCACGGAGACGTGGCGACGCAATTATAGAATCCACGTATCTGCATATATATTTCATACGGTCGGAAACTAACTAGAACTCGCGATGAAA
Organism: Bombus huntii; assembly: GCF_024542735.1. Taxonomy (NCBI): domain Eukaryota; kingdom Metazoa; phylum Arthropoda; class Insecta; order Hymenoptera; family Apidae; genus Bombus; species Bombus huntii. Next base: position 16,109,854 of record NC_066239.1, read on the forward strand.
TTGTTTTACACGAATAACGCTCGCACACGCATGCTTCCCGAACAGTGCGATGGTGTGGGTAAATATTCACCGTTTCTATATTCCTTTGAACTTACAATATCCACTTATCGTGAAAGAACGGAAAAGCGTGAGAGTGCATCGTTATTGACGGCATCTTGTCGCGAGTGTAGCATACGACGCGTTTCTGCTCGAACTTGCTAAATAACCACGGCCGTACACGTAGAGTGTTCACGAATGAAATTGGTTTTCTATAATCCTAAAACGAAGAAGTGCAGCACTTTCAGAAAATGAAGCGTGAGAGTAGGAAATTCGAGTGCCTGTTGATATTTGTACAACGCGTGTGCTTGGAAAACGACCTAGTGACACGATTAGGAAGCGATTTTTCGATTGTCCATTTGGTTGCTGATGATATTTGTTTGTTGTACGATTGAATCTTTGAATTTTTGAGCTTCTTAATTCTAGCATTTTGTAATCTTTGAATCTTTGAATTTGAAGAATTTGAAGATTCTTTTACTTATTCAAAGTAGCGGATAATTTCTTCAGTAACATAAAGATATAAAGACGATTTCTCGCTTGTTTTTCTATTATCGAAGCTCTAGTATACACAGACAATTACGTTGTTGCAACAGTGTTAGATATAATCTTTCAATCTAAAATAAGATGTGCAAAATATAAAATACTCCACAAATATTGATATAAAAATTGATATAAAAATTGTATTAATCTACTTATATTTGATAGATGAAAGAAATATTTGTGAAAATCCCATTTTCTTAGTTGTGTTTATTCTATTCCTCTGAAACCTGATTATAATCCATTTCTTTGTCTAATCATTCAATAACAAAGTTTCTCCCACTGTAACATAGCGTGTATTTAAACAATTCTACATAAATTAATCTACACTTAATAATCAACTAAATCATCTTATACGTATAATCACCATTTCGACATTTAACGACGATTAGCGAACACGATGAATCGAGTGCATCGAACTGGTGGGATACATGCAGGGGGATCTTTTCCTTTATCACTTAAACTGCTAGCAAAGGCCAGGCTATTATTGGACGCCGATATTCATGCTGGGTCAAACTGTCGATAGGCGTGTAGCGGTTCGCGCTCTCTCGCCATATCCCCCTAATCATAGCTTTATAGCGGCGTGTTGATCATCACACGTGTAATTGGCTCCGTGAAACCCTGTATATCCATGTAGCCCCGCTTCAATCCCCTCGCCCCGCGTATCCATTTCCTGCCGTTGCCTCGATTGCACGACGGCCGCGTCGCGACGCGAATTTGCATTTCTATCAACGCGTCGATACAGGATTCGACCGCTTGACGATATCCTTAGCTCGTCTCCTGTAAACTCGGTATCATTTGCACAAGATTCATGTCAAATAATCACGATTCACCGATATTTCCTTTCCTCTTTATCTTCCTCCCTACCTTCCTTTTGAATCGTTGTATCTTTGAATATTTGAATCTATGAATCATTGAATACTTGAATATTTGGATATTTGAATATTTGAATATTTGAATATATCTTTGTATCTTTATATCCTTGAATATTTGAGTATCTGAATATTTGAATATTTGAAACTTTGAACATTTGAATATTTGAATCTTTGTATCTGTATATCCTTGAATATTTGAATATTTGAAACTTTGAACATTTGAATATTTGAATCTTAGTATCTGTGCATCCTTGAATATTTGAATACTTGAATATTTGAATATTTGAATATTTGAATATTTGAATATTTGAATATTTGAATATTTGAATATTTGAATATTTGAATATTTGAATATTTGAATATTTGAATATTTGAATATTTGAATATTTGAATATTTGAATATTTGAATATTTGAATATTTGAATATTTGAATATTTGAATATTTGAATATTTGAATATTTGAATATTTGAATATTTGAATATTTGAATATTTGAATATTTGAATATTTGAATATTTGAATATTTGAATATTTGAATATTTGAATATTTGAATATTTGAATATTTGAATATTTGAATATTTGAATATTTGAATATTTGAATATTTGAATATTTGAATATTTGAATATTTGAATATTTGAATATTTGAATATTTGAATATTTGAATATTTGAATATTTGAATATTTGAATATTTGAATATTTGAATATTTGAATATTTGAATATTTGAATATTTGAATATTTGAATATTTGAATATTTGAATATTTGAATATTTGAATATTTGAATATTTGAATATTTGAATATTTGAATATTTGAATATTTGAATATTTGAATATTTGAATATTTGAATATTTGAATATTTGAATATTTGAATATTTGAATATTTGAATATTTGAATATTTGAATATTTGAATATTTGAATATTTGAATATTTGAATATTTGAATATTTGAATATTTGAATATTTGAATATTTGAATATTTGAATATTTGAATATTTGAATATTTGAATATTTGAATATTTGAATATTTGAATATTTGAATATTTGAATATTTGAATATTTGAATATTTGAATATTTGAATATTTGAATATTTGAATATTTGAATATTTGAATATTTGAATATTTGAATCCAGCATGCTTACTCTTTTCGTTTTCTTTGTTTCCTTCTTTCACAAGCTGGTTGGATATCTCAATGACTCGTAAATTGCTGTCCTCTCACGGATTTCCGGATTTCGCGGTATAAATCAATGACCTTCTCGGTTAATCAGCCGCGCCGATTCTAGGAGATTGCGGAGGTTAAGCGAGATCCGTTAGAGACTAAATGGTCAATTAAGTCGACGGAACGTAGATAAAGCGATACGTTGATTATAGTTACATAATCCATCATTTTTTCAAGTACGTACATAAAATTTGTTACTTCAATTTTAACTGAGAAGAAACACGCGAGAGTGCAAACTCCGCTTTTGTCAAGTGTATTTTACGAGGGCAATATTTACCAGGGGCAAATATCCGAACAGTCGATAGTATCGGTGATCCAGGGGAACCCGTAGTTTCGGTGGTTTGCTTTGCCGGTCCCGAGACAAGCTCACCACAAAGTGGCATCGAAGGATCGATAGTCGACGACGTGTGGCCGCGAGTCGACAAGTTCCTGGCCTCTTTTGAGGTCGCGGCTTACACGTACACGCGGTTCAACCATGGTGACAGTGTTTCGGCGGACGAAGAACGAGCTTTGCGCGAAAATGGAAGGGAAACATGAGAGTGAGAGAGAAGGGGGAGAGGAGAAGGGGAAAAACAGAAGAAACAGAGAAAGATGGGATGGAAGAAAAAATGAACATAAGGGGAAGTAGCTGTGAGAAGTGGAAGTATGGGAAAGCAGTTGAAATAAAGAGAAAGGAGACGTAGAAATAAAAGAAAAAGGAAGGGTTGCACGGAAAGAGGATAAAGTTCGGAAAGAATAGAAATAGAAACCAAGATGGAAAAAGTAGAGACTGTTAGAGAAATAGGTACGAAGTAAAAAAATGTGTTGCAACGGGGAAAGGAAAAAAGGTACAAAACATGAGAAATATTTTAAAAGGAAAAGCTCGAAGGACATAAAGAAGAATGACATTCTTGAACAAAGAAAATTGAAATACATGAAAGAAATACATTGATGTTACCGTGATGTTTTCCAAATTTTCCTCTCATACTGCTAATATAATTTCAAAATGTTTCCTGTAACATTCATAAAAAATGTCTGCAAGTGTTTGAGTACTTTCATGAATTATTATATATGTATGCACCGTATATCTTCCTCGATTTTCGTACAAACAAACCAAAATCAAATATGTTTATTATAACGATTAATTAACTTGTACAATGAACTTTTAGATAAACGTATATATTTAAATCAAATATGCTGTATCACCGGGCGGTGTTGCACATGGTTATTAATTACGACGCGTTCCAAGCTTGTGCAACCGTCGAACGAGCATCATAGGGAAAGCGACACTCGAATTTTGATAAACGACTTTTCTCACGTCACGTCCAAGTCGCAGATCGATGAGTTCCTTTGTTGTTGACTTTATATCAGACTATATTTTTCACGATCGACGTTCACGTCCCCGATGCAATATCAAGACTGTTCAAATTTCGTTGCAACCGATACGGATATTTATCGGTTCATGCGAGAGAAGAGATTTAACCTTAATTCAAATTCAGAAAATCATTTGAATCGTTGAACATATGTATTTGTAGTAAAATCTAGTAGCTGCGATTTCAGCCGAGATATCATTTTTGATAAAATACTGAATATCATTTAAATTCCCACATTTATTGTGCAATCTAGTAACGTAATCCATCGATTTATTTGGTGGCGAAACTTTGAGATTTAATTTCTAGTTAAAATGTGTAAAGTCGTCCGGATGTTGGTATTTTACATGTTTTTGCATTTATGCACAACCTTACCCATTTTTGCATATTTGTACCTGGTATAAATGCATGAATATTCGTAGTCCGTTTATCAGAATCAGTTAATGAAAGCACTGATCTAATCTTACAACAGACCAACCTAAACCAAATCCAATCATATAAAATTGCATCTCTCTCTCTTCCTGTTTCTGTCTATCTCTCTCTCTCTCTCTCTCTCTCCAACTACCAATAAGATTACATCACGGTTCTCCCAGAAAGCAAAAACGCTTTACCCCTTTCCCCCCCGCTGCTTTTCGCTTTTCAGCTTCTTTTCCTCTGACATTCGATCACGACTGATTCGTTCTGCTCGTTTTCTAGGCTAAACTCTGTTCAGCTCCCTTCAGTCGGCATCAGAAGTCTTGACGGCGACCCCGCGGCATCCCGAGGTCGGTATTAACCCTTCTACGACGCGTTTCTCCGGTTCCCCAGCGCGTGAAAGCTTACATTGCTTGGCTTACATCATTATTCTGTCCGCTTAATTTCTTCTTCGTCGCAAGCCGGATGGCGGTCGTCGAAATGCCCAGGGCATGGCTCGCTACAGGAGGAAACCTACGTGAGGCGAGATTAGCCTATATCCGGTTACAACCCTTTCGACGTGTAGTACACGACGATACGATGCCGGCCTTTCCGTACGGCTTCATATTGTTGTGTATTATCGTTGTCGAGCATCGGGTGAAACGCGTCCGGTGGTCGTGAGCAACGCGAATAGCAACGTGCGATTCGCTGCCGTGGAATTAATGTCAATTCAATTTACCATTTAGGGTTACGAGACGGTGCTTCTTCCGAGGGCCTCTCGTAACCAAAATCAATTGGCCATGAATGAACTCGCCAACTTAACTACGGCACTGCCGTTTAACTGCGTTACTTCACCTTCACGATTTTTCCCTGGTGACTATTCCGGTTTACTGTTTCGATTTTTGTTCTTTAACCCACTATACACACACAGACTTATTATTTTCTTCTTGCAACTTCTTTTCTTCGGAAATCTCCTCTTTGAAAGTTTACGTTAGTGAATTTTTTAACATCGTGATTATGAACAAGAATCTCAACAATTTGGTTAATCTCCTTTTCATTATTATCCCTCCTTTCACCTGGAACTTACAACTTTACGAAGTTCGAGGAAATTTGAAATATTTTTAGCAGTATGAGGAAAAGGATATTTCTTAAAGATCATGAATAAATGAAACACTTTGCCAGCAGGTAAATAAAATACCTTGTACAGTACTTTTGAAAGTTCCTAAATAATACAACCAACGACTCAACATCTATTCAAAATTAATCAAAGATGTTAAATATGACTCAGATAGTAGAAAACTTCGAGAAGCTTAAAGGAGGAGAGATTAAAACAGAAGGTCGGGCAACCTTCCTTTTTTGCGCTAATTTGCATCGCGTTAGATGAATATTTAAACGACGCTTGAATAGTCAAATATGTTACTTAACGAGAATAACTTGGAGCGGATCTTAAAACGTTGTTACCGACAATTAAATTAGAGGTAGGAAATCTTAGCGCCAGACATGGTTATGGTGTAAATTAAACACGAACAAAGTGATATTTTTCTTAGCCGGAATTAACGTCGACACGATGAAATAGCATTTCAATTGTCCGTTATTCAACCGTGAACGAAGGGAAAATGTGGCCAAATTTTTTCAACCTCTTTGCCAAGCTCATTTCAGTTATTTTACTTAAATCCCCTTAAGTTCTCCTCTTCCATCGTCGAATTACGTACTTCGTATAACGTTTGATACTCCTCGACAGAAGACAGAATTTATTGTTAGTAAAACTTCTAACGCATCGGTAAAACTACATATTTAGAATAGTTTTAATTTTTTACTGAAACGCGATGAAGATTAATCAAGCAACTTGATACCACTGTATCAATTTAAACTTCTTACTTTACTTCACATGAAGTATCCTTTCCAAGTTTCCAAGTGAATTTCGGATTCTTTTCGTTGTTCTGTGACTTCAAAGAAACAAGTTGCTAGATAATTTAATTTCTAGTTCTTGCGGATATTCGTTCCTTAAATAAAATCAGACACTTTGTAAACATTGCATTCGCTTGTGCTAAGAAAATTATTAAACTTTCTACGTTCATTGTAAGATGATTTTTATACAACGAATAAAATTCTACCAATATATATTTCTTTCGTCAATCCATTTTCTTTTAGTCAAATAGATAATTTCCTTGCAATGTTGTTTCTTTTAAACTTACAACAAGTGTGTGTATGTGTGTGAATTACTCTAAAGCTTAAGGAAATATACTGCTATTCATTTATCATCAACGTTCCAATTTAACTGATGTTAATAAACAATTAATTATTTCGAGGAAACAAAGGTCACGATACGGTTCAATTATCGCGAAGCATCTTGTCCGATATAATTCTCGGATCGGAACAGGCACGATAGATATCGACGGATCGTGTGCACCTCTGGGATGGCGGAAGTCATCGAGCTGATCGCGAAGTACGATATCCGCGTATTATTCGCGATATTCGAAGCTGGAGTAATGGATAGCCACGGGGGCAATATTAGCAATCGATCAAAGAAACTTTGCATCCATATGGATTTCGCGTGCTCAGCAAAAACCTTTGCGTTAATGCCACTCCGGTGTATGTACTATCCTCTAACTTCGTCATTCCACCATTATCTCTTTCTTTTATTTTTCTTTTGTAAAAATTACAGACTTACACAGCGGAGAATATTATTCCCTTTTTCTTTTATCATGAAATCGTTTTGAAACGATATCAAACGTATTTGTTCACCGAGTTCTGTTTCCCATCGATCCAGATACGAACAAAAGCTTTCGTTTTATTTTATTTTATTTTATTTTAGCGGAATAAAAAATAGGAGCATGTTCTACGGTTATGAAACGCCTACGCAATTATTCCATTGCCGAAAACAGAGCAGACGGGAGAGAGAGAGAGAGAGAGAGAGAGAGAGAGAGAAAGAATTCGTATAACCGAGAATTCGTGGGAGCGTAATTTTTTTTTTATTTTTCCTTGCCTATGTTCGAGCCACGGTTTCGTTTAGTAGATTCGTTGCGAATTTAATGAATTCGACGCAGAAATTTACTCTTCCTGAAGGATTAAGCTCTTCAGACAACCGACTGCGTGATAATTTCATTAATTACGACGGTTCCATTAAGCAGCCACTTTACGTGCAGCGAGACAGTTTTCGTCTCGCGATATTAATTGTCATAGTCGATTTTCCATACAGGCTGTCGTGGATGTGGTGTGGCTGGTGTTGTAACATAACTCGATGTTTTACGAAACTATGGTTTCTTTACTTAATATATTAGGAGACTTCTATAATATAAGAGAAACCTTACCTAATATATTAAGTAATTACGTAACTACATACATAACAGTAACGATACATCGAACAGAAGGTATACAGTATCATGTAAGAAATTTTCTTGTCAAAAGATTAATAGCATGTACTTGTAAAATGATTAGGAAATGATGTTTCTTTCTTAAAAAAAAAAAAAAAGAAGAAACAAACAAAAAAGACAATATTGGAATATATGCGCTGTTTTATAAATTTAAGTTAAAATACGCTTACAATTGGAACTTAAAAGGTTAGTTGGAACAATATGTGCTATTGTACGATGAATATCTGTTATATGAACTGAGCGTGTTTAGTAATTTTAGGAGAAAGATACGAGAAATGGTGCTCCATAAATTGCACTATATGTATATTTTATATCTTGTTCAGATCTACAAGTGTAAGTGCCTATATTTTCACAAACTTATTAATTGAAGCAACACGTTGTTATAAAATTTATTGTATAGACAGAGTTTCTTAAATGATTCTATAAGAATATGAAAGTTAAAAAGAGCGATATTTCGTGAATCACGCGATATAGTTTATACTTCATTCAAATATAACGACATGAACAATAATTTATCTAAGACAGTATCATCTTATATGTTCTGTTTTTTCGTATTAATAGCATTTTTATTTCGTTTTTATATCAAATTCGTACAATATTGTACCGTTTCCTCTTCTCTTTTCCGTTTCCCATGAGATATACTTATTACGAATTATCAACAAAAAGTACACGCGATATTTGAACGATTGAGATTATTCTTTTCACAGTGACCTGAATAAAAGAGAGCTTGCAAGCGATTGAAATATTCTGTATTGTTTCTAAAGGAACTTTGTATTTATCGCTGCAACCGCTAGCTAAAGAACTGTCACCGACAGGTTGCATAGTTTAAAATTTCCTTCCACTCACGCTATTTCGCATGCTGTCTCGTCCAAACTGCGGACATTGTGCCTTTTACAGCGAACAGCGCAACTTTTATTTTTCTCCGTGATTAGTATTGACTCTTTATTATGTTTTGAACAAATAGACAGATAAAATATATGTAATTTCACAAGAAGAGAAACGATAACGATGATATATAATCATTCAATTTTCATTTGTAAGTAGAAAATCTACACTGGTTTACAAGCAAAAAAACAACCCTTTCGCTTTGTAATTTGTCAAAATTTCGAAAAATCACAATCGATCATTCTGTACAATTATTTCAATCAGGTCACACATTTTATCTTATTATCTGTTCATTATGTCCGCAATTGTATAACGAACATATTATGAAGTAACGTACCTTTCTAATAATACAACAATCGATTCGTATAATAAGTATAATATACACAGGTGATTATACTAATTAATACGAAAATCTATCACTATCGGCTCGTAATATAATAAGTGTATTATATAGATAATTATAATCAAAGTGGTGCAATGAAAATAAATACGTCTATCTGTACAATTATGTTTGTGTCTCAGTAAAAGTCAATAATACCTCTACCATGAGTTGTTGTATGTTTGAAATAATCCTAAAAACAAAAAGATAAGAAACAATTAGAATAACTAAATAATTTTGTTCGCCGAAATGTAATTTTCATTGCGTTTAACGATGTTTTCTCAACTTCGTCATAAAATTCGATCGTATTTTTCATAAAGTAGTTAGTTAAATAATTTTCTACGTGCCTGCCGGCTATTACAGCCGGCCACAGAAATTCTAAAAGAAAAAATCATATTTCATTCGAACGCAACTGCTTCTGCAGTTACAGCACGTAACGAAGTTACAAAACTCCCCTATTCACCATATACAGTAGAATAGTTGATTGCACGAATAGCGAGTAACGAACAGCGAACGAATAAAATGTCGCTGAGACGTCGATTCGTTGCTCGAAAACTAGTTCGCGATATCGCGTAAATTGTTAGAATATTCTAAAGGGAACGATATGAAGGAGACCGCGATTCTACTTTCTCTTTGTGTTACGGTTTCTCGCGTTTAGTTGTGTTTGCACATAATTTCGTGTAACTTTAGCTCTCGATCGACGCGTTTCGCGATAGAAACCTGTGAAGTTGCCCTGCAACGTGCTTTCGTTCGCACTGCGTTTCGTGCTAACTTCCACGGCTTCGTTTTCTTTTTCCGCCTCTTTTCTGTAAACCGCGCGATTCGTTCGCGAAACAAATGGATACGAGTTCATGGAGTCGGCGACTGTTGCAGGAAAAAAAAAAAGAGGATATTCCTTTAATTCCGCAATGATCCGTTTAATATTTGGAAATTTCAACGATGGAATATTTTACGAAATTCGTTATAGAATTCGAGAGCGAGGGCAGCTCAGCATGTAGTTCGACCTCGGAAGTTTGAAACGCGATCGAAATAAAAAAAGCCTGTCCAAAGCTGTGTGATTAAGTTCTGAGTCCTCTTTTGAACGTTATTGGAAGCTTGCGAATGGAAACAGAAGTATAAAAATGAGTTTTGCAGAGGGAACACTGTTCTCCATGATTTTTAGAATCGTCGATAATCTAGGATTACTTGAAATAACTCTCGTGAATTTTTCATACACGGATATTATAATATTCGTAATACGACAGCTGTAATATCAGGTTCCTCTCGTACAATAATTTACCGTCTAATCGTATGAATAAACTAGCAAGTTATATGTTATAGGTTATAGATTTCCTTTTTTTTTTTTACGATTTTATAATTTTTTGCCAAATAAGATACGCAGTCAGATAACTTGTACTTTGCAACGTTTACTCGTACAATTTCGATCGTTTTATTATCGAACTTGTTACTATCGTGCAAGAGTCTTTTTTATTGATATCGGTATCTCGCAACTTGTGATTCATAACATTTCATTAACAATATCTCGTGTAATTAATTACGAAGAATCAATAGCATAAAATAAAATGATTTACGGTTACTGAAAAGAGGATAACGATAAATTATGAAATGCTATCTACTAAGTTGTGTAATATTCGAATAATAAAGTGGTATGATACTTTATCTATTTCACGCAGAATAATATTTCATGAATCGTCGACAATCTGCACGAAATCACGAGTCACAGTGAAAATATAAATAACTACAAGTACTGAAATTATTTCTCGTTTATACATTTTACATGTATCTTCGCCTAAAACGCCATGTATTTTACGAATACACGTTACAATTCTAAAAATCTGTTTGAAGTTACTTGATTCATAAATTTCTGGGTAACCGCGTTCGACATTTTCGGTTACCACGGATAGACGCGATAGAACAGCCTAGTTGCATAAATATTCAAGCGACTACGCGTAATTGTCGTAGTTCGCCGAGTAGAAATTTATGCGTAGGATAAAATATTCAACCATTACAATAATTAAGTGGTCGAATCGGACAATGCTTCGAATTGGCAATTAATTTTATATCGGTAAATAAACGTGGGGGAGGGTGGCTCAGGTATCGTCAAATTAGTATAATTACATCCCGTGGAATTCTGTTGCATTGTTGAATGAGAAATGAGCTCGATCCACCGGCTAAAAGGAGGGATATTTGTTTAAACAGGTTTAAATGTCCCTTGGGTCTCAAAAATTAGCTTTGTCGAACGTTGGAAAATGTCAAGTCAAACCCGCTAACGAACGCTGGTGTGAAATGTTACGCGGAACGTTTGTACGTTATTATTTATGAAACGACGGTATAATTTCGTTTTCAATTTCTCGCTCTGCTTTGGCTTTTTGTAAACTTTTTCTGCAATATCACTGAATATTTAAGGACTTTGTAGCTGGATAAAGTGTAATCTCGGACGGGACAGCACGAGCTTGAAATAATAGAGCTCGCTGAAACGGAAACATTAAGATAAATGTAGCGTTATAAGTGTAATGCGGTTTGAAATGCGCACTGGCTGGAACGAATGAGTGGCTTTCCACTGTTATTCGAATATTTAAGCATTGCTCATTGGCGAAATTAAAGGAACCAAGATGAAATGAAAGTTGGTGAAATGTTCTAATTTTAAAGGAAAGAATTACGTTATACATGTAGAGGTTTCTTGGCGTGGAAGAATTATGTATAAAATGTTGCACATTTTGCAAAATAGAGGTAGGTGCTTTTGATAAACGTTGATTAACGTTTATTGAGGCAGAAACGCGATTACTTCATTTTTAATTATTTAGCTATTTATTGTTGTCATAACATTCTTATCACAGTCGTTTATGCAAATAAGATATTTAGATATACACGTATCACATATCGGTAGTTCTACTGTTAATATGTTAATGGATTTACGCATTCGCATGCGTATGTTTATCATATTGATCTTTTTTATCAAATCTCTTCTACTCTATAATTGTCATCGTTCCTTCGTACGTAAACTCGCTAGCAACCTCCTAATCTCGCACAGAAGAAAAACACACCGAAAACAAATCAGTCAGCGTGTTCATGAAACGCGAAGCTCGAATTAAGAACCCCTCGCAGCCCCTCGCCCTCAGCCATTAACTTATCAACCATCTCGCTTTAAGAGTCCAGGCCAATTAATCAAATTGTTAAATTAGAGGATGTTAAAACCACGAAGAACGTTCGATAACAATCCTAACAAGATTTTCTAACGTGTCAGTTAAACGCATTAAACGCGTGACTCACTGGAAACCGCCCAAAATTTCCCGTTAACTGTCTCCATGACAATCAAATTCATCTCTAACAGTTGGACCTATCTGCCGCAAAATCCCAGTTCAATTCGTCTCAGCCATCTCGTCGCGGTCTCGTCAAACGTCAACATCTCGTTCTGCCTTCTCTGCAACCCCTTTACGCCACCCTCTATCTGTTCGTTGGTCCCGTTTGCGGTGGCGCATTGGTCGCGTGCCTCGCAGAATGCTCGAGGAGGTTTTTAACATTCGTCGCGTGCTGGCCGCCGTACATGAAAGACGAATTGTCGGCTGTGTCGGAAATATGCAGACACACGAAACATTACACACGCGACGCCAAACGGGAATCGAACGTTCCTGTTTGGTCGGATAGACGCACACACATCGTCGAAATTTCAGCGGAGCCGCAGGATCGATTCGAATTCGTCGAATACCGACGACAGGCTGGACGAAAAGGGGTTGGACCAGGTATCGGGCCGTGATCACGGTATTTCTTGTCCGCGTGCAACATGTCGTCCGAGTCGACAAATTACTTGGACCGCAGAGTGGCGAATTCTCCGACGAATTTCCTGAAAATATTCGGAATAGCACCGGCGGCGATCGATTCCTCCCCCTCTCGCCAAGTAACGAAGCCCGAAGCTTTGATTAAAATCGTCTGACTATTGGGCGAGACGTATTAATTGAACGAAATGGTACCGTGAGCAAATTGAATGACAGCCCGGCTCGATCGGGTGGGGATTAAAAGATTGTTTTATTTATTGTTAGAGGGTAGGTACCGTGTGCTTCTGAACGTAGACCTTTTTGCGGCAGAACGATCCGTTTTATGGAAATTACTGCTTCAGATGAGATGCTATGAAATTTTGATGTTTCTTTCTATTCGTGGATAGTAGTTTCTCATTTTGATTGGTAAGATAAGTAGGGCGACAGAAGTTGAGGGCAAAAAGTGTTTTCACCTTTGAAAGGGATGAGAGAGATTATTGTCGGTGATAAAATGGCAGAAAATATTGATTCTTATTTCTATTCAGAGGTAATTTCCTCAATAGGTAACGGTAGGATACTTGTGAATAATAAGAAGAATAACAACAGTCGAAGGTAGAAAGTGCTTTCAACCTTAAATAAAATATTTGAGTTGGAATAACGATAGAAATTATTGTTTCAGGCGAAATTATATAGAACTATTGTTCTTACTTTTATTCAGAGGTACCAGTTTCTCACCACAATTGACAATAATGAATAAAGTAGCCAATTGCAAGTAGAATGAGATTTAGTGAAATGAATGATCTATCTTATAAGGAATACTGTTTAGTACGAATTTTTATTTCTAATAATACCGAGGATACCAGTCTTCCCCTTTAATCGGCAACAATACGTGAAATGACAGCAACCGAGGATAAACAGTACTTTCAACTTTAAATACAATAGAATGAAATTTTAAATACGCATTTTCCCCGATTACGTTTAACTAATTGTCTCGTTAACAAATTTTAACTACGACATTATCAGATTCAGGATGAAAGATTATATTTAATAAAGTGTGCAAGAGATTCCATCGTCGTGTATTCACAAACAACAGCGTTACAGCCACGGAAACAAAGCGCAGTGTTTCATCGCAAACACACGATCAAGCTCCATGTAACACAAAAATTCAGCACTGGCGGGAAACGTTTGGATGGTAAATACATCATCCAGGTTCCCTGTTTACTCTCTCACTGAGCGTTCGAGTCAGCACTTTCTCCGGACCCTTCTTCGCTGCCGAAAAGAATGTAAAAGAAAGAATCGCCGACTGCAACCTGGAACTGTCCCAAAAACGAACAGACGAAAAAGTCGTCTAAAAGGACGTTGCGGGACCTGGCAAGTAGGAATTTAAGTAACGAACGATAACGATTGATTAGGTGATTTGTGTCGGTGGCAGCGCGAGCGATAAATCTTATCGGACCGGTACTCGGAAGAATGGCAATTTCCTGTATAAGGCTCGGACAAGCAGAAGGAGGCTCCCGTAAACTGCTCGTTCTCATTGAAATTATTACGCGAGCGTGTCCGTCCGCGATTATCAGTTTAGATTGTAACCATGGGATTGATGGTTGCGGAAAATAGGGAGAAAGTGGCATTTTCGCAAATGGAGGAAAGGATTCTCTTTGAAAATCAAGGAAATCGGGTGGAGAATAACAGCAGCGTTCATAATTTCAGTGCAACACGGACTTTGCTGTACGATTCCCTCGGGCTAACCGCTAGCTTCTACCAGTTGCTATTGTTAATATGTATAGGGTGTTTCAGTTATCAGAGTTTAGTCGGGAAATGGGCGGTTCTATGCGAAGGAATGAATGGAAGATGTAGAATAAAAGCTTTTCGTGTGACTCTTCTTTTTGGAGAATATCGAGTTTGAAAATTTGTGGAGTGTATATCGGGTTGATTCTGGATGGAATATGTTCATATTCTATTTTCTTGAAAACGAGGCTTTATAATCTTCTAACAACGAAGATGTTTCACGCCTATCGCTATCTACGTTATATTTTAGTATCATTATTCTACGAAAATCTAGAAATAATCCTGTTTTTCAATTAAATTTGATTATCACATAAGAGTAAACAGCTTTTCCAATCAGCTCTTGGTTCTGTAAAATGAAATATTCGACACTTGTGACAACAGAAATCCAATCTCTGGTGAACAAGTGGTATATGAAAAACTTTTATTTTACATATTCCTGTCTTTACAAGGAAATTAATTAAAATTTTAATATTTGCATGTAAAACAGGTTATGGTATTATAATAGAAATAACAATGGGTTCTATTCATAACCAATCAGGAAATAACCAAGTTCCCACGTACATATTTGACAAGTTTTCGAACTAGATTTTCTGAAAAGCGACGTATTATATGAACAAATTTTATTCTACTTTTTTGACATACCTTTTCGCGTAGAATTATGCCATTTTCGCTTACACTGTGACAATTAGTACACCCTATATGATCTTCACGAGCTGTGTTGCTTGCGTGCACAGGTGAACGGTGTGCAAGTGTGCACCTACCAGCATTGGCAGTCGGCTGTTCGTGCTTCTGGTCGGGCCACACTTATTGTTAGCCCTGCACGAGACCACGACCCATTCAGATAAAACGCGCAGTAAATAAACCTGGCAAACGCTATTATCTGCGACAAGGAACACCAAATCGATGCTGAGCGACGCTTGGTGCTAAATTGCACAACTTTGCGAACTCGTGCCGCGTCTTTACCGATGTAAACGCTTAGGGAGACACATGGAGACACTTGAACCTTTAAATGATTTAAGTTCATTCGGTGTTGTTCTTGTAAAGGTCGATTGTAATTTTTAAAAGAGGACTGGAATTTTTCGAAATTCTTCTGGTTACGGAAATGAGTGTTTTACGATACTAGATGGATTGATCTTCTTCCGAATAAAAACTGGTTAACTCCAGAAAATAAAGAAATAACAAAAATGCAAATTGAGATTAATCTTCTTCCGAGCAAGATTTAAACCTTCTTTCGAATATAAATTTTCAGAAAATAAATTTCAGATAATGAAAGAATAAAGGAAACTAGGATTACGATTTATCTCGAATTTAAATTAATTAAATTATTTTTAAAATACATTGCACAATATTGTAATACATCGAGAGATGGAGAACAAACCGAAAATTTTTGGACCGCGTAATTTTCTTCTATGAAAATTTTATCGCCAATTTCAGCAACAGTTATACTTCGAAAGCATTAAACTCGCATACGTTTCTGCAAATAAACGGTATGCGTCCGCGTATGTATAGACGAGGTTTGTAGCCATATTGTTTGCACAGCATAGATATGGAGGATTACAGATTAGTTGCGCACGCGTATTCGTGTTTGTTAAGCAGCTTGTTGTATGTGCAAACACTAGCGAAGGAGCAGGGTGCTTACACGTCTATGGCCATGTTCTAGAGAAACACATAAAGATAATAAGTGTATCGTTCGTACGTAGCATAAACAAATCTGGAAACTGTAATTTTTATATGAGATGAAAAAATAAGATTAACTACAGCGTGTTATCTGAGAAAGTTCTTTGGAGAAGGGGTAGCAAGTTTTAATTCCACGCCCTTGCTTTTGTAAGCGGACCAGTGGAATAAAGCTCGAGTTTCAAGATTGCAAGTTAAGTCCGTAGGAAAAAGAAGAAAGATGAACAGAGGGGAATAAAATTTATTTCCTCTTTTACAACCGTTTGCTGCTAGAGTTTGAGAGCGGCTGTCTAAACTTTACCTATCGTTGAACACACGCTATACAGTGACAAAAAGATCTCTTAAATGTGTATATAGATCAGAAGCAATTCAGCTATAACAAATAAGCGCATTCAACTATCGTGAACTTAAAACTTTATTACGTTACGTGATAAATCGAATAATTAGTTCTATACATATATAGACTAGAATATGCAAAAATTCTTCCCTAATCGAAAGGAAAACGTTCTTCGAAGGATAATTATCACACGATAATACTAAAAAAGAAAGAAAAAATACTTGCTGGAAGATGGAAAAGGAATATCTTTTACGCGTTAAGTATTTTCAACCTGTATAAGATTTATTTCAGCTTACGCGAGTGTATTTCATTATATGCAAATATGTTAAAATTACATTAACGGATAGAAAAGAATTAATCCAAAGTATGTTTTTTAACTTATAAGATACATGTTTCTAAGTACTTAATTTGAATTTCTTTTAACAAAGAAAGAAAAAGCAAACACAAAAATAGGATTTCCGAATACTAATGCGAGTAACATGGAAGCTTTCAGATGGCGTTAAAGATCGCTAGTCTTCGACGTCCAGTGCGAGTATAGGAATAGAATTATCGATACACACGCGTGGGTGAACGCGTTTGTATTTAGAACAGCCAAGCGATAGCGGAGAAGATAGATGGTACGTGTACGTGAGATCTTGCCACCGATATGGAGCAGCTTCCGGTTTACAGGTCTCATTATTTTCGCGTTAGATCCGCCGTCAGCTCGGTTCTGGGTCACTTCTCCGCCCACCATACCAAACTCGAGAGCCCTTTGAACCGTGAAGTCCTATCTGTTCGATATCGCCCAGGGAAACTCGACTCGATTTTCACTGCTCTAACGTATTCGCGCGTCCGCGCGTGCACGGCCTCCGTCGCTCTGTCGGGAATCATTTTATCTGATAACTCCGCCCAATGGCCTTATCAGCTGAGGGATTCCTGGTGTTCCTACCGTATGCATCGTCGGAATGTTTCCTGCGTTAATGCCTTCGTCGTGTCTCGAAAGCTTGTTATTTGTTGTTTCGTGTCTCGAATATCGTGGATTTTCTGTTAATTTTCCTATAACCCGGATTCCTTTCAATCGCATGTCGCATTGACGATTATATTAAGACATTGTGAAAATTTTTATGAACTTTCCTTTAAAGTATTTGTTGAAAATGACAGCGTGAGTTCACGCTAGTTATAATAAATAGTAATTAGAAGATAGTTCTAGGTACAATCGATAGTTTTAAGATGTTCTTTTGTTTTTATCCCTAGTCCATGTAAGAAAGTGCAATAAAGGTTTTTCGGCTCAGAACGGCGTGATAGATTTGTCCAAAGAATAAAATAATAGCTAATATGATCTTATTTCTGAATGCAGAAATAACAGCAGTATTGTGCTTCTATATATTATACAAATATGATTGAATATATCGTAAACATATATAATTATGTTCGAAATAACGCGTCTCTGTGTTTCGTCTTCAACAAATCTTTTTAATGGATATTTCAATTGAACAGAGATATAGAAAAGTATATTTAACATTCACGACTGCCTTTGTTTCCTCTGCTCTTTATAGCTTTCGCTTTCGTCGGCGAATTATCCCGCAATTACCTTTGCTCTCCGCTTATAATAAATTTTAATTGGCGCAATTTTATATTTGACAGTATCGGAGGGAATCTTACAAAGCAACATTTTGAATATCATTATTCCACTTCTTCTGTCATATTATTATCGTTTTGTGTGTATACAAAAAAATCAGTTGATTCTTTTTCCTTTAAACGATGGCTCCATTATCTCAATGAGGAAGATATCAAAAGGTCTTACACTGTATCTTATAGATAATTGCTTTGTACTCGATCGTTTTATTTTTTCAGAAGTATTTTTACATCGACTTCTATTGTTTATTTGATTTTACGACAAAGAAATTCTTTCACATTATGAGTCGTAGATGTTTAGAATTGCAACTTGATAAGATTCCACAAATCGATCGAAATTGTTATCTACGTACATACACGTACGCGTATCAACCAAAGATTAGGAGTTCAAAGTTTCTCGTTGAACCACAGAATATCGCATTTGGATTGATCCCAATTCTATAAACTCGACGAAAACTGAATCAATTTACAAAGTGACGTTAATCTATATTATCTGCAATACAATTTATATGTACATAATATTTCAAATATACTTTCTTCTTAACAAGGATTATTGGTTAATATCGACATTTTTCAATTTATATGTCGTACGTTATCAGTTACAATCATTTCATAAGGATAGTGCTCTATAGTGTTTATAAAACACGTTGTATCGCGTCTGAATGAAAAAGATTAGCGCTTATCGTTCAATTTCGATAGTTACATCTTTGATTAGATATCCAGTGGACTCAAAACATTCCAACACTTGGCAACTGCTTCTCGAATCAGCTGGCTAATCTCAAGACTTCTACTTCCATCTTCAATATGCTTCTTCGCTTTCATTACTATCCTGCAACCATAAATTCCAACGACATTCAATTCAAACGAGAGAAATAGTAAGGGTGGTTTCTCGGTGATCCAACAAGATCCTCGAAGAAGAGCCAACCGATAAGAGCGAAAACTCGTCGGATGGGATCGTTGAATGGGAATTAAATTAAAAGATCTGGTAGAGCACAGGGGTCCGCGCGATATCAGGCCGCTGAGCTCGGCGAAGTCAACGAGCGTGAAGTTTTCAGGTCGACAGAGCGCGTGAGAAGGATCCTGTGGTTGAAGACGTCGGTCAGGGAGCTAAGATCTAAGAAGATAAAAGAGGAAGTGGAAACAGGACGAGAATGGCTGAAGGTGGAACACCCTCGAGGAACAATTGAATCAGCGAAATCAAGCTTCCACGGTCGACAGGCATGGCAATCACGACTCACGACTCGAATTTAAATGTCCTACCTAAGTCCAAGAAGGACGCCGATCGAGGCGGAAAACGTGGCCGCCAGAGAGGAAATCTAATGTCGCGATTGGAATCTATGTAGATATCGAAAGTTGGCCGATACGATCGATAGAGCTTCGTGACCTGTTCATCATACATATGTATTAGTGCACTGAGCATGTTCATATCTAGAAATTCGTATCGTTATGAATCCAATTAACCTCTTAACGGTCAATTTTCTTTGACCTAATCAGTCAACGATGTACAATTTGAATTTTTTTGCAGAGAAACATCCCAGTAGATTAATAATAATAACTTAATTTCTTCGCGCGTAAAATATAATGTGTTAACAACCGCTAAAACATCGTTTGCATGTTTCAAAGTAATTAACGCAATACGTTTTATCCTCGTTGTAACTAATTCTTGCTAAGCCGATGAACTTTTTCACCTAGATACATCAACACGTGTATTATAGTTCAACAGGTTCCACGTAATTTATGGAAGTACGAGTTTCGTTAAAGTACGTGCTTCATTTCATTATTTAGATCAACGAGAAGAACATCGTGTACTTATGACACGATGTAAACCTACGTTGATCTGAAACATGCTTTAGATTCCTGTAGAAGATTCTTCTTTAAACGAGGGCGTTTAGCGCAATAGAGGTATAAGTGCACTTTTCTTGTCTTCATCGAGTAACAAGCAAAATATATTATTCTTTTACATAGTATTTACATAGAAATGTGTATTTTAGGTTTGTCGAGATTGTACGTTGATCGAGTAGATACAACTAGATCCACGATCTACTGATAAAAATGTGTAGCTCGACGTAGGATCACGAAGAGTCAAGCGTAAGCACTAGTTTGAAATTTCTCATTAAAATTCTAATGGCAAATAAACTACCACTCTTTCAGGCTTCGGGAAATAGCCATTCGCTGAATGCAGCTATTTTATCAAAGAGCATCTCACGGAAGACTGCGCTGCTTTCCTACTTAATTCCCTTGGCGCGGCGCGGCGTTTCGATTGGATCGAACCTTCTCCTGCCAAACGACACAGGAATAAACGGTCTTTGTTTTCGCGTTCTTTCACAAGCCTTTGTCAACAACCTCGAAGAAACCAATACAATTTCCCCATCAAATCAGCCGGGTGACCTGGTCTAGAGAAGAGATCGGTCTACCTCGTACATGCGAGGTACAGGAGAAAGGGCGCAATATTCTTCTCCGCAGTTCAAGGAGAACCTCTTCTACGGGGAAGAAGCTGTTTCGCCGAACGACTCGTTGAACTCGCTTACTATCGGCTGCTTCTAGCCGCTATGAACGACGGAATGCTGCAATTTCAAAGTTCCGTACGAAGAAATGAAAGCGACGAACCGTGACACGAAAGTCAGCCGTTGTGTTTCTATTTGGCGAACGCGGGTTGCGTTCTCGAGATGTCGAGCAGTTGCACGCGACACACTTTCAACAAAATTCCAACGATTATCCGTTATTTCTGAGACGTCCTGGTGCATGTGCAGAGATAAAGAAAAATGCGTTAAATGACGGCTGAAGACGTTCAGCACGCGTCACGCGTGCGCAAACATGCAGCGTTACGAGACATTTGTACAATATTCAACCGCGTTTAGGGCTGCTTGCTATCAGACGTGTACACTGTACACGTCTGACATGCATCCGATTCGACGTTAATGCTATACATTTGGCTTGTCAGATCGATATGCCTGCGTTTCGTTGTCGCCGATCATATGTGAATATTCGTGCGTCTATTACGATGAATCGAAATGAATATCATTTTTAGATATGGTTTGTTGGAGGATATAGTTCTAAAATGCGAGTTTAGAGAAACGTTTATTATGAGAAATGTAATGCTTTTTTAATACAAATACTCTATCTATGGCGAAGATGAAGGATTTCATGTTAATTTGTATATTTTCATGTGACTATTAATTTTCATGTGATTTAAAGTGATTATTTTAATATGAAATGGTGTTTTTTAACATTTGTAAAAGACAAATAGTATTCCAAGCTCTTTTCGAGTGAAAATCATTGTAAAAATTTCATAGAAGTTGAGACACGTAAGTGTTCTATTAGAAAGTTGGAACAAAATACGACATAGCGACTTCTTAGATAAGAAAATAAACTTGAAAATGTTAATAAACATCCTTATTGGTATAATAAATATTTTCGAGATAATATTGCTATCCAAATATCAAGATATTTCACATTCGTTCCATTTTCCTTTCATTTTGTCTCTGATTTGATCCAGTTACCACCTAAAAGTGATTCACAACAATTGGTTTTTATTATTGACATTTAATCTGTATAGCATATTTTTATCTACGACACTCTAATCTTTCTTTTCATTAAATATTACTAAACCAAAGTCAACAATGTTAAACATGCAAATTAGATTATCAAATTAGACTACATATGGAGACCAGACTACTTCAGACAGAAATTAGGCTACATCAGCTGAAACCTGAAACATAAGCGAATATTTGTAACGCTTATTAAACACAATTATGATTACCGTACTCTGAATATTTCTGCATGTTATGTGCATTCTATTCAATATTTTATTTTTCCATCTTTATATCCTGTATCGATGCATAAAGATTCGTTCTACTTGTAATATTTATTACTTAATCTCTGTGTATAAATGAAACATCGTTATCATATCTTGAAACTTCGTAATATCTGGCGTAAATTATTTTAAAGACTCGTACCCTGTACATTTACATTTTCCGAAATGTTCTCGCTCGCGTGCTCTATTTGTTCCAACGCGCACATATACACGAACATATAAGTACACTTATACATGTAAGTACACGTACATATGTAAGTACACGTATACATGTAAGCACACGTATACACATACAAAGAGCAGGCGTTCCATTTTCGCGGGCATTAAGATTTAATAGAGAAACTTGGTGCCGAACGCAGTTAGAATTAGTAGGAACGCGAGAATATCGCTGTTTTAAGCACCGTTTCAGGGTATTGCCTCTAGTGCCAAATTACCATGTCGAACAACAACGGAGCGCGCATACAGAATGAAGTGGATCTGAAGGGTCGACAGCACGTTTAGGCTTCCTGCTGTGTTGGCGGGTACACGGCCAGCATGTCAGCAGTTTTCGCGATAAACGTGGTTAGACGCATCGAACTGTGATCTTAATTCTCGGCACGGTTAATTAAAGACACGGTACCGAGGCAGAATTGTCCGGCGCGAAATATGGCCATCCTACGACTGGATATTACTCGGATATGATGGAATGTGTATAAATTCCAGTTTCGCGATTTAATTCTGTTCAGTGACTTCGGAAGCTGTTAGGTTATTAATTTTCCTATTAATTCCTGACGTTACAACGAGGCTACGGAGATATATGCATTTATGTGAAATTTAAGCTTACAAAAATCTGAAGAATGCACACAATGCTCAGAAATGTATAAAATATTCAAAATAAAATTAATTCCTCGTCTTATAATTAGACTGTGGATATTTATGTATTTACAGAAAATTTAAATCTGCGAAAATATATAGAATGTACGTAATACGCGAAAGTATACAGCATATAAAAAGTAAAGTATATCGTTATAATAATTAAAGAATAATAAAAATAGAAATTTGAATAAATATCCTCAATCTACTTGTAACGTTGAATCATCTTTATGACGTAGGTTATGGTTTCGATTCAATAAAGATTATCGTATAACGAAGTTCAATCCCCTTTAGACTCAAGATTGTTATGTATAAATTATGTATGACATTATAATATTATGCCATCTGACACAGTATTATACCAGTGAACAGCTAATGACAACGAATAGCTCACTTACGTACCAACTGAGAAAATCATAAGGCAAGGTATTAACTTAACACAGGAAATTCTCTTAATGCGCAATCATGAATTTTAAATTTCAAGTTGTTAATTGAGCTAACGACAAAACCCTCAGACTGTGAATTCTACCTAAAGTACAAATGCAAATCAATTACTTGATTGTGATAAATCTTATTTCTAATGAACGTAAAAGGTTTTCTTCAACGGAACTATCTTGTACTACAAAGGAGTTTTTGTCATTAATATCAACAAAAGTATACTGTTAATAATAACTGTTAATAAGTTAACAAGTTAACTGTTAATAAATATATCGTAAACGAAAAATTTTGTCTAAAAAATATACGTACGTATATATATGCCGTTTTCATATTTGTCTTTCGCTCTAAAGAAACTGTATACGTGCGGATTTATTTGTTTATGGTTTTTAGCAATGAATTACATCGTTAAAAATGAAGGGTACTCGATTAATTCGTTAATTGATGTATGTATATGGATGCAAACATAAAGCTTGCCAAACGTGACGCTTATAGTATCACTGACGGCCCCAATTTTCAGGAAGCTGACTATAATACCGCCGGAACGTCGGTTTGCAAACAATAGATGTAGCTTACAGCTAAAAGCCACGGCAAATTTAGGGGAAGCTGTCCTCAAGACATGCAACCTATCTTATCATCTACGTGGATACTGACAGGTATGCAAATTTCTTTTGACTTTAATTATTTGGCAAATTCAAACAAATTCAAACTATCTGCGATTGATATTAAAATATTACAAAATAAAAAAAAGATATAAAGAATGCAATTGTCAACTATAAATATTTCTTGCATATTATTCATTTGCCTTTTCCTATCTATTCCATTTTCAAGGAATATATTTTCCATAATAATATGTTACAGATGGCTACAATATCGTACGATATATCTCCATCGTTAATTATAAATATTTAAACTAACTAAACAATTAACGGCAGTTACATTGCCATTTATCTCGCATAAATAACACAATTATTCGCGCATACACAACGTGTATATATCAAGTGGATAAATATCCATCATGAAACTCACAAAATTTTCTTCAATAATATCTCTTTCGCCATTTATATATGAAATTAATTTGAACAACTTAAACAGTGGATCTTGTATTATTTCACATAAAATTAATGTCCATGCTAAGCTTCGTGCAGCTTCGAACAAAATTAATTGCGATGACGTTTCGATATTGCTTAGCGTGGAAATTTTAATTCAACGCTATTCTGTTCCATTTTCAAGCAAAATTAAACATCGTTATACTCTTATATAAAATTAACCCTCTGAGGATTCAAAGACCCTTGGATTCTGAAATTGGATTTTTCATTTGTCAATTATTAACAATAGAGACTCATTTCTTTTTATCTTTCTGCGGACAAGACATAACGCACTATTATCAGTAATTTTATCAAAATAATAATGTTTTAAAGGAGCAAATCTCGTTAGGAATTACAAAATGAATTATTGCAGAATGGACAACTATAAAATTTCAGATTTCGCAATGCATACACCGGTAAAACGAACGAATCTATTACTCAGCCTGATTTTCCACGCACAATATCGAGCATGAAAGGGTTAACTGCTTACGTATATCCGTAATCTCTAGGAACAACCCGTAAAATTTCAATAGAAAATACTAATATCTAAAGTATCGAGAAATCGGATAAATTCTATAGGAAGAATCAGTAAATTCCGGGATCTTATTCAGAAAAACCGATTTTCCTCCATTTCGCTTACGCACGAAAAGTGGAAGAGGAGCACATCGTCTCGACAAAGCTGAAGACACTCGAGCAGCTGTGTATCGCTACGAACGAAGGCTGCGTCGTTTCACGAACGAGGCGGGGAATTTCTTAAGCAGCTTTAAAGCTCGCAGCCAGCGCGTGGAATACGAGTTTTTCATTGTCGTACGTTAGCGGGCGAGCTCGGAGCTTACGTGTGCCGCAATTTTCTTTTCATTGCCGTCGTTGCGAAGATATATGTATAACGGGCCGTTTCTGAGGCGAAATGGTATGTAGGTCGATGCGAGCATGGAAGATACTCGCACTTTTCCTTTCGCCAGAGACCACGCGACGGCACACAATATCTCATCCCCGACGTAAGAATGAATTGGTTTCCGCCAGCAACATTATCCGACGCGTTTTTCCCACAGGTTCGTGCTGGAAGAACTTGTATAATAGGGAAACACGATATAAAACACTCGATTAACCTTTAATTTTAAATTAATTCGTTTATCTTCAACTACCTATTTGCTAGATTCTACCACCAAATTGTGTTTAATGCATAGGATATCTATGAATGAATGTTAACTTTTCTTTAAAAAAGTGTATAAAAATTTTTTGGTCGGAAAGGCAGAGGTTTGAGTAAACAGAGATTCCAGAAATATTGGGAAACAGATATATCCGTAAGATTCAACAAGAAGCTTACATTAATTTTCATGAAACATAGAAGGGAGGAGAAAATATGAATTTCAAGGAATACGATTTCTTCGTGCTGAGCCGCTTCTTTCAAAGAGACGTATACGAATCGCTGGTACTATGTAATCCTCGCAAAAACTAGATTTCGTATTCGCGAGAGTCTCGAATGGTCGTTTCGAGGTCTCGTAACTCCTCCACGTAAGTTGATCGAGGTTACGTCATCATGAAATAATAACACGGAGCTTCTTATATTAAAACTCCAAACTTTTATAGCGATTACGATATTTAATCACGTACATCCCCTAAAGTTTGATAGTTTAATATCGAGTCGACGGGTTCGATTCCTTCTCAACGCTTTTTACAACTTTCAATGGCTCGTAGAAAGAAATATCAAGTTTAAGCACTCAGTTATTGCGAAGATATTAAAAGGGACTAGAATAGCGAAATATACTAAATGAGAATATATAGAGATGTAAGTTTTAATGCCATCTAATGTCATCATTGATGTTAATCATCTACGCGACGATGTTCGGTGATTATTGAAAAAATTCGCTATTCTCACACAGTATAAATGCAATTACAGAAGACAGTAGTTTTTTTTTTTTTATTATCCCGACTAATCGTATGATACGCTGTATTTACTATTTTATAAAAGTATGAATATTAAACAGGAAGAAAAATTTGTAAATCTATATCTACTGTAATTTATACCTGACATTAATTTCATTAGGAATAGAGAAAAATTAAAAATAATTCGCTAAGCTTTAAATTACGATTATACGCAGGTTATGAAAGCAAATAATATAGACAAGGCAATAAAAATATATTATAGCTATTTCTGGCCGAAAGTAACGAGTTTGAAAAACGATATTTGCTGGCGGAATTCAACGGTGCAATTTAAGAAACCACGCATGCGTTGGTAGGGAAAGGCGTGCAATTTTCGCGAGTGGTTCGTTGGAATTTCTTTCTCGCACGTATTGACTGGTACGACGACTACGTGCTGCACGACACCAGTTAAATCTATATTTTGTTTCCTGTTAAGTCGTTCGATCGTATTTTTCTTTCGTTCGTAGCGTTTCATTTCGACACTTTCTTATTATTTATTTTTCCTTTTCTTATTTTTTCTTCTCTTTCTTGAGGAAGAATTCCCCTTGCCTGTTTCCTTTTCTCTTTTTCGTGAATTATGTCTGTGTTCTTCCAATTTTCCGTACGATTACTCGGTGTATCGTCATTCTGTAAATAATCATCTGTTCGTGCTACGCGCGATATCCATCGTGTCGTTTCCGCTATTTACATAACAGCAGCAACGACATATTCCGCAATACGCGTTCCTCGTTCGCGGCAACAGTACGAAAACGACGAATTCTTAGGGGAAACATCCAATTCAGCACGTACCATACGAAATGGGAGAGATTGTACGTGTTTCGAGATTCTACGGCTCCCTAATGACGGAAGGCTATTTTACGAACAACACGAGCTAAATGTCGACCGTGCAGCTAACTATAGTTATCGAGCTTTTGACTTGCGGCTAGACGTTTGCGGAATAAATATATTGTTACGTGAGTCTTGTGCCAATTTATAATTTACTCGCAAGATAGATCATTAGATGAAGTATTTCCTATACACATAATCTATATTTAAGTATATAAATTGCATATTATAAAACTTACAAGATACTGGCACATTTTGTAGAAAGTAAAGTAAAAATACATCTCAATAATATTTATAACGCATGTTACTTATTTAAGAATATTTAAGAATAAGAGAAAGAGACAGAAAAAGTAAATCAATTTCGATCATTTTTATCGCAATAACGATAAAAACAATCGATTTGTAAAACAAATGTAGGAAGCAATAAGATTTAAGATTTGTTAATATTCGTTAATTCTGAAATAAATCAGGAAAAAATCTAACAGCATCTCTTTTTAATTCGAATGATCATGCTATCGATGTGACGTTAACTTTTGAATCAAAGAAAAATGTTAAAAGTAAGTGGACATTGACATGGCCAAAGTTTACAGGATTTACAAGGAATACCGATACTTTGTTGAAAAATAGTTAAAGATTCGTGTTACAAGTTTGAACAATCGATCGGACGTGCACAAGTCGTAAATCTAGGACGACGGAGACGGTATCTCTGACACGAGCTTGATTACCAGCAGCTGTCAAGTTAAAATCTACACTAGCATGGTTCGTGCCTGCCTTTCTTTTCAAATTTTCATGCTCACCTCATTTTGGAGGAAACTCGGATCTGTTTTGGAAGTATGTACCTCGCGTAGACTCAATTCTTCTGAACGGTCACGAACTCGTTCATTTTATCGCGTCAGGATTTTTATTTCAGTCTTTTCCAGGTCGTTATTTTTTATTCCTTTCTTGGATACTTATCTCTGGACGAATTTGCAGCATTAAGAAATAATTCGGCACGGTAGAGTATAACGTTACGAGAATGGCGTAGCTACTACGCTCTACTATACTGAATCGTATTTAATTTGACGAAACATGAAATTCCAAATTACCAAATTGAATTGCAGAAAATATCTACCACGGGTCGTGTTTCGTCTTTTGTTCTTTTGCACGCTACATTCCACGATACAATGTACTTTTATTATAAACCATAACGAGACCGAGTGTATTTATGCAACTGTACATTTTTACGAACGACAAGATATTTCATTGTTCGAAGAGAATTCTCTTCTTCGCTCTAACGCGTTATATCGTCGAGAATAAAAAAATACCATCGATTTTGTAAAAAAAAATTCACCCAGCGATTCATCGACATTCCTATAGACGAACAAAACATTGTAAAACATTAGTTCAAAACGAGCACTGTTCTTCGTTCTAACGATATAGATAAAACAAAGGATACATTCACAGATCTGTTAAAAAAAATCCACTTATCAAATAATCTAACAACGCGTTCATCCTATCATTGTTTAACGAATATTCTAACAGAGTAATTGGATCTTACAATTTCAACGATAACGTCGAATATTTAACAGAGTTCGAAACAATCCAACCAAGAAATTCGTTCGAACGCGTCAATCGGCTGTATCTTATGGCAGACCACGCCGCGAAGCAGGTTTTACTATGCGCGTGGCGTAAATCGGGAACAAGTTGCAGGGGTTCGAACTCGCCGCTGGCACCGGCCTGTTTCCAGCATTTCGGTCAGTTGCCGATGGCGTGCAAACGGCCTGCAATTAGCCCGCTTTCTAATTTGGTTCTGGCTGCCTACCACCGATCTGACGATCAAATCACGTGACCCCTGGTTAGAGCCGAAGTTAAGGCTAGTACGCTCGTAACTCGATAGCTCCGACCCGTACTGTTGCTGAAATGTTTTACGATTTATTCCGGTTTATGTGCATGTTCTTGTACCATTCCTTGTTATTAGGATTCCATAATTTTCTACTTTAACTCGATGTTCCGGTAATAGATGTATAGGGTGTTTTAAAATTGCCAGCAGATTGCCAAGAATGTCCGATTTTGTTACCTGAAACCATTTTAATGGAATTTCGTAGAAACTGACGGTATATGGCAGATTACTCATTGACAGGCCATGGTATTTTTCATTTCGCTACGTTCTTTCGGTCATTCTCGATCCAATCGTATTTCTTTAATGTAACAAATAATTCAACTTGGAGGAAACTATGAAAGAATTGTTATCGGCATGAGCGATCTTTCGTTTCAATTTTTTTACCAGATAAAAAGATTTTCTTCGAACGTTAAAAGTCTTTTTGTTTCTTCAGATGAGAATAAGATCAAAGATCACAGCATGATTAACAATTCTAAATAGTAGGAAATATAGCAGAGCTCTGTTTATTGCAATGAAATCTTTGTCAATGGTCGATTCACTGAATTATTGCAGATTGAATCCAATTATCTGAATACAAACTCGTATTATATGAATGAAAAGTGACAGATGCGAAGAAGAATTGATGGACTATTGTATGATCTATTTATCTAATACGTACATGCACATATCTTTACAAGAGAAAGATATCTGTCTTTCTCTAGAATCGTTTATCGTATTTCTCTTAAAGCAGCTTGTACGCTAATTGTTTCGTAAAATTAAGATTGTAGAAACCATCGAAATAATTAATCCAAGAGAAAGCTATGATATGAAGTGAGTGGAATATTTACGGGTACGTACTTTATATTTTAATCTTGTAGGTTGCAAATGAGTAATGTTTGAATACGGTTACAGATGTTTAAGTCACATTTTTCAATTTGTATGGTTGATATAGATTTGAATATTCGCATGCAGTTGCAAATAGAAATTACAATTTATTTTCTATATTAATGCACGCATTCTTACATTTCTTGATATATTGTTCATGAAATATTCATAGTTTACATAGGAAGCTGTTAATTCGAAAAATATTTCGACTCAAAGATCGTGTTATTTGTTTGCCTGTACTGCTCGTATGTCTGATTAGTACGCGTATTACCTCGCGTGTACGTAGCACCTTTATCACGTTTACGCGAATAATAATAGCCTACAAGATTAAAGCTAAAATATCTCTCGAACTAATTGCATTCTGTTGGTACTTTTTCACGAATGCCTTTTACAAAAAAAAATATCAAAACAGATTAAAACGCACACAGACGAAATTCTATATAACATATTCGCAACTTTTCAAGAATTAGGATAAAGCAATACGCTGATGATACAAGCAACATTCAGGTTTTATGAAAATATGTTCTTTTATAATTCATGTTTTCTTAGTTTTTAGTTCAGAAAGGCGATGCTATTGATACAACTGCTGCTTATTCGCAAGAGAGCAATAAGTACTCAAGGACAACTCGAAGACATAAAAACTCAAAG
Source organism: Bombus huntii (assembly GCF_024542735.1). Lineage (NCBI taxonomy): Eukaryota > Metazoa > Arthropoda > Insecta > Hymenoptera > Apidae > Bombus > Bombus huntii. The sequence continues at coordinate 16,140,391 of NC_066239.1, forward strand.
ACGCAATGAGAGCCTCTACAATCAGTATCTAATTGCAAGACTTCGACTGTAAGGCACGAGTCTGCTAGATCGTCTTACTGTTCGTTATCAGATCCCACACAAAACGCTATCTCTTTTCCTTTTTATTCTTTCAACGATCTCATAACTCTACAAGAAGGAAACTTCATCTATCGAAATCTACTTGGTTCACGTTTTACGTTGGAAACTACGTTGTTGCGCCATTTCACGCCACACCGAAATACGCTCCAACACTAATCATTTGGAAACTGAAAAGTTTAGAAATCGAGTTCAGATAGACGTTGAAGCTCGGCGAGCTCGCATTTTTCTCCTTGATCGAACGCAACATTTCCTCTTTCGCTTCTTTTCCTCTTCATCGTCGTTCGATAATCCTTTGCCACGGCGATGGAAATTCTCCCGGGTGAACTTCATTCAGCGATGCTCAGCAGCCGCGATTCAAGAATCCGTAAGAGAATCCGTAATATCGACTCACGACAAAAACCCGCTTTCCATTTGGATTCTCCTACGTATTTCGTTCACGCTCCGTAAAACTTCAATGTGAAGGTAAGAAATCACGATCGAAGCGTGCGGGCCACCTCTGTTGTCCTCGAGAAACAAACCCTCCCGGGAAATGCAGTTTACCTTCCTTTCTCGCAAAATAAAGCGACAATTTAAACAGACAATTTCTCCGAGTCTGGATTAAGGAATTTCAAATTGCCTCGACCAGAACTCATCTTCGCCTTGTCAGGTTTCCGAATGGAATTGATCGAAGTAGAATGTGTCTGTACGTTGTTGGCGATCCTCCGAGTAAAATTCGATATATGAAGGAAACTTAATACACGTCAAATGAAATATTCTTCGGTATTCGAAATTTTTAAAATAATTTTTTCCCTTTAATACTGTTGTATCGTGAACTATTATGATCAGTTTATTAATAATAAATGGATTAAACAGATGTTGATTAAACAGGAAACGATTGTTATTTAACATGAACTAATCACAACAACGTATTATAATTAAGACAACTAGATAATTAACTAGCAACTCTCGTCACCACGGATTCAACTCTCTCTCAACAACACAATTCGCACTCTCTGGCTTCTCGACTCATACTGCTGTTAATTCGTTTATGTCCCTTAGCAACCCCTCGTCTTTTGTCTTAGCCTCATATCTTTTGTCTTAGCACCACCACGCACATGCTCAGTAACCGCTTGTTTATAATTCGCACGACACCTCTCAGGCCCCTCGTCCTCGATACCACAATACATTCGCTGTTAATCGAATGTCCTATCTTAAAGTCAACTAAGCCACAGTCCATATGTAAATTTCGGCGGTGCTCTACTTGCTGGCATCTTTCTTTTTACTTGGCAGCGGAAACGATTCGCGCTTCAAATTGATTCACTGAAGATGGAAGTACACAGAGTCGTGAGAATTTACATTTTTTGGCGTATTCGTGTTCGTTGGAACAGCTATCGATAACTTTCCCGCAAATCGCCGATTTCCGTAATTTTCAAAAGTTTTTGATGAAAAAAAGACAGCAGAAAGAAAGAAAGGAATATCCGAATGTACGCCATCTGTGGCCAAACAGCGGCCACGACGTTGCCCGAGGAAACTGGAAAGTCGACTGGAATCCGAGGTCAATTTCGCCGCGAGACGCTTCACCCTTCGGGAGACCAACTCCCGTGAGGGTCGAGAGATTTACGAGATTCCGTGTGAACCGTATTATCAACGAGGATCGAGCCGAATTTCAGGCTTGTGACGCAACACGGGTGTCACGGGTCAATCGAACATCGTCCAGGGCGACCGCGACTGCGGCTTTTAGCCTAAGGAAGCGACGTTTTCGCGCGGTTAGGCAGATAATTGCGGCAACGAGCATCTGTGTGCCAGCTGTCGCTTGTTTGACGCCCGAATATTAATCGTCCAAGGGTCGTGACACATTGTTCGTGACGTTCTTCACAATTTTGACTTTATTACGGGACGTTACATGATCGCTATGATTCCCTTTTTGTAGATGGAGATTTCGTTAAGTTGATTTTTAGTTTCTAATATTGTAATACATAAATACTTTGCAATCTGTAGCAAAGAGGAAATTACGTGACTTTAATTTATAATCGAGTAGCAAAGATCGTATCACGTTCGCTATGAACAATACGATGCTTTAGGATTAGTTTGGATTTAATTTTAAGCTGTAAAATGAATGCATACGGTATAACTGATATGCCTGGTTCGAGTCAATTACGTGTACATCTAATCTAGATCATTAACAGAACTAATTTAACGGTGGAAGAACTGCGACAATGTTTTATCTAAGGACTCAGAGTGTACTTGTTACGCTATTCTGGAGAATTCCACTTAAGTGAAATAATTGTACAATTCTACCGACACCTCTTTCATACTAACAACTTGGAAATAACGTGTAAGTACGTAATAATTATAATTTACTTCGCCGGATCCATTTGCCACTCATCGTATTGATCTTGAGCAATTGCAGTACTTCGTTTTAATCGCTTTCACATTCTAGAAAGTTAAATCCGTAGTAAGAGGCGCTTATGGACACGGTAACTCGCGATTGGAATATCAATATACGCTATTATCCAAATTTACAGAGGTCGTTGTCCGTTTCGACAGACCAGGTGATTATTGTTACACAATTATAAGTTTAAATACACCAGAGTTCTTACATTTACAACGGAATTTATATTATCCATAATATTTTTGTATCTCAAGTTATGAATTATCAGCAGTAATAAGATTTCTTATGTAACACTAACATAAGTTTGACGTTCGAAAGATATGACAATTTTCGAGTAAATTACACATCGTTTGACTCTATCGTTTGAATGAATTAATTTCATTGAATTTGTTTAAAATTGGAAAATATTTATGTGCCACGATACTATAATATTAAAACATTCGTAAGATTATAATGTAGTATGGTGGACAAAAAGGCCTAAGAGATATCGGGTAAACCATAAACAATGTCGGGTACTTCAATTGAATAGTTTCGTAGAAAAGGCCTATGTGATCCTGGCCACCAGTGTTTGCGGAACACGTGCGTGGTGGGCCTAAGAAAAGACAAAGGGATGCTAGAACAGTCAGTGTCAGTGGAGAAGCCAGACAGTGTGAATCGAGAAGTCAGAGAGTGCGAGTTGCGTTGTCGAGAGATAGTGTTGCTAGCGTTGTCGTGAGAGTGTGGTCCGCGTGAGAGAGAAAAAGCGTTGGATCCGTTGTGACGAGAATTGCAAATTAACTATTGATTTGTCTAGATTATAGTACGTTATTGCGATTAGTTCACGTTAAACAACCATCGTTCTTCTGTTTAATCAACATCTATACAATCCATTTATTGTAAATAAATCATCAATAATAAATATATATTTTATACCCGATATTACAATAACATTATGAAAGAGAAATCCACAATGTATAATTTATAACTTGTCAATTCCTTCGTATTATTTATTCGTAAATTACTCTGCAAGAAGCTTCAAGCTAATGTTTGTACATGATAAAGCTGTAAAAATATTAGTAAAATGTGATGAAATAAGCTGATAACAGTGAATGAATAATAATCAAAAGATATTCGAATGATAATCGAAATTGCTGCCTTTTGCATTCATGAGGTCGCTGATCAATATTGAAGTGAACGTAAAATAGACCATTAAGACCACATTTCAGGTGATGAATCTTATATACATAATTTTATGTTTATAGCCGAAGGTGTCAGATAATTTACGATCCCGCTATAAAATTAATGACATAAAAATTGTACTAAAGGTGTATTTCGAGGTGATCGGTTGATCCATGAAATAAGTTTCCCGCTATAAACCCTGTTTTTGTGGTATTACGAGAAGTAGATATAAATTTCATAAGAATCGAAATGTAATATATCTCCGTAGTTGATCGATATTGCTTTGTTGAAAAATGTATCAGGCGAACCTTAGTTATACAAATCACTCGATTTTATAGATATTACATATTATAAAAAATGTGCGAAATTGATGACCAATATTAATCGCTGTTTCCAAAGGAAAGAATATTGTCACAATAAAATAAAATATTATCAAATCATAATGACGGATAATCAAGCGTAACAATCAAACGACGCTAAAACTACTAATGTTTAATACGTTTCTAAATATATTATACAGGAACGACTGAAATTAAAGAGATGCTATGAAAATAAACAAATGGTTGCATGATCATGTTTCTATCATACAGAGAGAAAAAGATATTTCTTAGAGACTACACGCTTGAGTTTTGTTTTAATATTGTCGACCTGTATATAATATCATAGTAATGTCATTGTTCGTAATTACTGTAAACAATAATTCTTATACTTTTTATCTAGTATTGAACGATAATAAAACATTTAGTTCCGTTTATCTAACTTTGCTGATTTTTTAATTTAAAGAATACATAGAGGTGAACTTCCTACACCCATGTCAGTTTAAGGAATAATTAAAAGTACCTGTTTAGTAGTCGCAAAAATAAAAAGAAATAACAAATGTTTATTCCGTGATTTTTATAGATTTAGTAGTTTTACAATGGTATTAGATAGAAAGTCGAAATTGAAAAGGAACAGAGAAGAACATAGGTCTACGTGTTAGAGAGGCCGGAAAACTGCGAAATAACGAAGTTCCACGATGGATGAGAATTTGAACAAGCGAACCGTAAGGCTTTAACCGAGTATCCTGAGACTCTTCGAGTCGCATTTATCAGAGATTATCGCTTAACTTCTGAATACGTTTATCATGATCCCACATAGGGCGTTTGCTTTCAGACTATTCATAGTGTTCATCGGAATTTCTGATTTCATTTTTTCCACTCGACTCACGTTCAAACTTTAACAATTCAGCCCTCTCTCGAAAGCTTTATTCAGTACTTTAAATCACCATAAATTAGCGGCATAAATTACAAGTGTACAAGCTTTATGGAGACTCAGGTGAACGTTAGAAAATAGACGGTGATTGGTCGGACACAACGAGTGCTTAACGGAATTGGCGCTACATTATTCGCCTGTGTATCGAAGGTAATGCAAACGACTCGGAACAAAAACTTTACAACAGGATATTCACAGTGTATCGAACCGCTTCAAAACGATTTATAGCCATCGGTAAATTATGGCCCCACTAAATTCTGCTTTGTCAATATACATACACGCGGAGACATAGATAGATCGGAGCCATTGTCGTTCTTGTGATCTCGTGCAATACTGTTCCACAGCCAGTTTCATTCAATATTCATCGATACATAAACAGTTAACGGGGCTGTGAACTCGCGCCGCGATAAATTGAGTGTTTCCCCTTTTTTTCAATGCAAACAGAAATCTTTTGACGTATCTATCTTTTAATGATTTCAGAGTTTTTTCTCTAGTTCATGTTGCAGTAATTGATTCTTTTGTTTTTTTTTATGCAGAACATATAGGGCATATGAATAAAAATAGAGAAAGAAATGAACAAAGTAGTTGTTTTGTTAAATTTATATAATAATACAATAAGAAATGTATATTTGTTTATAATAGTGTTATCGAATATTAAACGTTTCTAATATGTGAAAATACTTAAATACTTGCTGCAGCCACTACAAACATAAGTTACATTTATATTATGCACGCAGATTTTTCCATAGTAACTTAATAAATCATGAACTAGATAAGTTCCAAGCATGTTTTATATTAATTTCATATGAAATGTATACGAATATGATGTATACATTTAAAATATATAAAATCAATATATTGTTCAAAATTTACTGCAATCTTTTCGTCTTTATATAGTTTGTCGCTTGTTATTGGATAACACATTTAATTGGAATAAATATTAATTATATACTATCTGTATAGAGAAAATATTCTTAAATTTTTCCAATAGCGTTTACAATTTTTAGATCTAACAAGTACTTCCGAAATTAATCAGTATAGTTTCTGAATGATTCAATTATAAATCCATGACATATCAATTAAAAATCGTTACAAACCTGTGAAAGACCAAATTAACTGGTTTTCCGAGAGAAATTCATCCAAATAACAAACGCACTGCGGTGGTTGGCAAGGATAGGGGTTTGGATCGAGCGTGATTTACCATGGTTGCAGGATTTACAGCCTTTTAAATCGCATCGGTCCGATTTAAGCGAGGATCGAGAGGTCAGATAACGATGGCCCGGTTCGGGGCTCCCATGGAAAATAATAGTTGCAGATAATTTTATCCCGTCGGTGCGGCCTCGTAATTTCACGAAATCGCGAAATATCATTGCGGCCCAGGGAGCTCGTGTAACGTGTCGCCAGTTCGTGCAGACCGGCTTAACTGCATCTGCTACCGCGAAACAAACTGAATACTAATAACCATCCGTTCGCTACCTACTACCTACCAGCCATCATATTACAACATTGAGTGCCAACTGCGCCTATTCGCGTGAGTAGATGCGCGTGTGCCCTTTCTGTGTATACGGGGTGTCGCATAAAGTGTGATACTGTTGACAAGAATACGATCCTTTGTGAAAAAATCAGTCGAAATTATGGAATAGAATTTCATTTAAGTAAGGCTTCGTTTCTAAGAAAATTCACATTGAATATTTATCAGATATGTGTACATTTATATCTGATACCGATAAACCAATGAGTAGCGATAGCTTACATCATTTGAAGGTTAATTAAGTACTCGGTCTTTCTCGAAATCTTATGACGAGTAAACTTATGCAATTATTAATGAATTTAATATCGTCGGTTTACTAGAAGATTGACTCAACTTTTTCTTCGATTCTTCATACGATTTATGTAGTATCCTTCAGGTTTTAAGAATGTCCAATGAAATATCGTTTATGTGTATTTCTCTGTACGAAGAATAAACGATTCTTGTGAATTCAGATATTCTTCTTGTTAAATACGACAATTTTATTCCATAATTATAATCTTCTCGTTCCAGTTCATAAATAATTCACTCGTACAATCAACTTTTACAAATAACTCAAAATTGACGAGATTCGGGATATATCGTTCCTTTTAAAGTCGTTCTTGTCGTTCCTATTAAATCCTATTAAATCGTTTTTCAGTCATTCGTTATTACACCGAGATTATATTTCATAGATCATATTACGGGTGTCATTTTTTAAATAAATACATGCTCCTCCGGCTTGGAAAAAAAATAACCATCCCTAAAATACCTATTGTACTGCGGTGCTTTGTGGGACACCTTATGTACGTTTACGCACGCTCCCACGGTATCTCGTTCCAGTGGATTCAATATCGAACCAGGTTGCACCAGCCGTTCGTGTCCCATGACACGTTGATGCTTGCTGGCGAATTAATTTCATACGTAACTAAGTACGCAACGTTGCGGCCGCTTAGTGCGTGACTGGAACCGTAACCCTGATTCCCCTCGTCTCTACGCCGCTGTTCTATCGTTTATCGATAGAAATTTCAATCAGCGCTTCGCGATTCCAACGAGACCGCTGACGTTTGTCCAGGTAAAGTCGGTTTGAGTTTCGCCGAGTTCGTTTGATGTGTTTTTGGGAGTTTGTTTACGGGTCGGTTTCAGGTGGAGGTTATGGCGAATCGAACAGTTTCGAACTGTGATCGATATGGGTTGGCAAGGTTATTTCGTGCGGCAGAGTAGAAGAGGTTAACGCGATCGTTGGGAAAAGTAGGATTTAGCCAATTATAGGATATTTGTCTTGCTGTATTTTCCTCTGTTCTCGAGTGTTTGATTTGTGCGATTTTCCCGGTTGAAGTTCGAATGGAATTTTTATTTGATAATAGTGAAACGGTGCGGAGGGGATCTGTGAAATTTTGCTAGTTATTCTCGTATTTATTAAGTTTTAATTGGTCCTGTGAAATTCTGGAGTATTCCGGATGTTGTAAATATTGTCGTAATTTCGCTCTTAAGTAAGGCACAACATTAAATGCATTTCTTGATAATATTTAGTTACGTGGAACCTTATAATTGTGACTAAATCGCTGTTGATGATGAATTTATGAGAAATTTAAATGTGCAAGAATGCATAAAATATTCGCAGCAAAGCATTCGTTATAACATCTAAAGGATGAGACAAATCCTTAGGTTCTATCTCTATAGTTGCGTTTATAAAAATTTTAATTTGCATGGAAATTAGCATTTTAGTAATGTCTTGTAGTAACGTACTCCCATTTCTTTTTAATTATCTAGCTAACAACTACTTCTTATATCCCTTTTTGTTGGAATAATTACCAACTTTTACCCATCATTTTATACAATTGCACGCTGTAGCACCAATAAATGAAATAATATCTTTTCCAATTATGAAACACTAAAAATTATCCGTATGTTGCTTAGAAATGAAAGAGAATAACGTAAGACGTTCTGTGGTACTAAGTATATCGAGCTTAAAGCAACGAACTGCTCGCACCATCAACGGAACTTAATCCTAATTTGGAGAAATGGATTTGCGAATCGATCGAAATTCGTAACTGTTGTACGAGAACATCTGATTGCTGACGGGTGACGGTCCGATCGAAGGGGAGAAGTAATTTTGTTTAACTGTGGCAGCAAGGTTAATGGAATATCGTTCATTTAAATTATCATTTATGCGGTTAATTTTGCAATTACGCGGCGGTTAGCCACGCGAGCGAATTAGAAGCGAATCATCCTTCATTGATCGAATAAATGTTATAAACTTGCTTAATTTAATCACGTCGCGTCGCGGTGAAATCGTATCGCGATATTCGCCGTTTAAATTATACCGTTCACGTTGCCCCTCATTTTCCAATTACATCGTGGTCAACCGAATAAACTAAGTACCTACACATGACTGATTAAGTGACTTCGACGATTTACAATTACTATGATTTCACGCGTATTATATTTCCATTTTACTCTACTTGACAAAATAAAATGAACGTTGCATAGCAATAAACGTAGAACACTATTTACCGTATGATTCCTAATTCTTCGTATCTTTTGACGCTGTTAGTATTTGTTACGGTATAGTTTACTCGTATTTAGGAAAGTAATTAACGATGAGTATTCTTACGATGCGTAATTATGAACAGTTACATATATTAGGTTGTCCGAAAAGTTTCTTTCGTTTTATAAAGATATAATAAACGTACAATGTTTTTTGCTTTATATTAGTATATTGAATTATGCACGAACGCAATAATAAAAATATAACGAAATAGATCATACCTAATTCAACAAAATAACATAAAACAGAAATTGTTGTTCATCTGTTATCACCATATGAAACGAAAGAAACTTTTCGGACAACCTAATACGTACAAGTATTAGTACGAGAAAGTTAAAATCGTTTGGTCGTCTGCTCTCCGATAACATTCTCACAAGGCAATTTAATATTGTTTGAATTTATAGTTTTAGGAGATTGGTTCATCGTACAGAATACACGAGAATCTAGCAAACTAGTAATTAATATGTATTAAGTTGGGAAGACTAGACGGCAATATGATTAATGAGTATGTAGAGATTTGAGAACCTGTGTGAACAGTCTTTTTCAAACTTCAAATATTCTACTCACTTTGATCACTGCAAGATCAAAGTGATCATATTAATCAAGAGAAACGTATTTAACAAGTATCTGTTCTCATTATCTAAATGTGCACGTTCGGCGCATTGGTACGAGTGCTTCAATGTCCAGGTCCCTCAGTATATTCACAAAAGTAATTTCTAGGCTCTGACTTTAAAATAGCATAATAATCGATGGAATAAAATCATTGTATTCTCAAACAATTGCCTTCATAGATATAAAAAATTAAAGTGACAAACGCAAAGTAATTTTAGAATCAGATTTTATCGATATAATCTTCGAAGCTTTGTTCTAATTTTCTTCACAGCATCACTAAAAGGTTACGTATTTTATAAAAAATCACAGATACAAAGATGCCACGTAAATCTTTAGAATAAATTAGTAACGAACGACATTCTTCGTGAATTATTGTACGATATACGTTGTCAAATTACATTTGTACGTCCCGTCGATAGATAGAAAAAAATGAATTTCTTCGAGTATCAAAGAGTTACGAGATTACATATCGCAAGAAAAATGTAATAAAGCAACCGATTGCGATTCACCGGCTGCAATAACCGTTGTTTCCCCCTTTTCATTACTGTCACTTACCAGTTATAAAGTACGGTACGGAATAAATTGTTCGAAGTTTCTTTCTCGTTGGTAGTCACGATGGAATCGCTTACCTGGAACAGAAAATGCGAAATTTCCCATTAACGTCTTTCCTCTCATATCTGTGCTTGAATTTACGATTACACGGCGTACCGTTCTGCAATTTCAATTCACGGTGATTGCTATCGGACCCCCTGTAAATTTATAGCGGTTTAATCGTTGTAATGCAAACGCGATATCGACGGCAAACAGATCGACAACGTTTACCGTACGCCTCCCATCCACGTTACCCGTTGAAATAGACTATTTATATTCCCTTCTTGTTCCTTTCCCTTTTACGATTTCTTTTGTTCGGTACGCGTTCACATTTCCTACACTTGTAATAATTTTCTTTTCTCAGGATGTCCATTAAATTTATATTACTCTTCAAAAGTATTTACACTTCTCGCTCACGAATTACAAATGTATGTTCGATTTATTAAGAGAAAAAATATCGATATAATGCGAGATCTACCTTTTTATCGTTTCATTCGCTCTGTACGTTTTTGTTTCTTGCTTTTCGCGTGTATAATAAATTATCTCTTTTAAACGCGTATCTAATCTCATTGTAAGCAGAAAATACGATAGATATTGAGATAGTAAAAGAAAATACGTGGACCTCAGCCTCCGTTTAAAAATCGAGCATCAACACAGACCACGTATTCGACCTTAAAATATGGTAATCCCGATTTTAAGCAGCGTGGTCGGCTCGACTCGACCGGTGGATCACACGAGAGGTACGAGCTTCCCGAGAAGAGAAATTTCCCTTCCGGAGGCACCCGCGAATCCATCTTATGAATCTATCCTATCACGACCGGCATCGGTCGAATTGCGAATTTATCGCCTGGTACGTCAACGTGATCGATTCTTGATGGTTTTCGGCGCATCTCCACTGGTCAACCTTCTCGGGCATATAAATCCGTTCGCGGCAATTACGGTAAAAGTCTCATTAATAATTAGGAGAGCTACGAGATGATTCGAATGTTTAAAACATCGTGAGATTCGCGGTCGAACCGTTTGCGATCAAATCTTATTTCGGTGCTAGCAGTCTATGACAGGAATCATCGAGGATTTAAAGATCGCGAGAATATAAAATGATTACAGAATGTTAACACTAAAAAATAACTAGCCTATGATTCAATTCTACTATGTATAAGTAGTCGTTATTGAAATAGTATGATGAAAGCGAATAAGCTATATAATAATCACAATTTCATATCAATAAAAGGGCACGTTAATTTTGCCAAAAATTCCTGTGCATTTATTTTTTAACGATCATAAAGAAGAGGAGGAGCTGAAGTCATCATTTTGATGAATTTGATCTACTTCTAGCGCAAAAGAAGATTTTAATTTGCCATTTGGGTTATAGGAAATTTCGAATGTCAACAAATGTGAAATAAATTTTGTATAAAATTCTTCTCGTGTACAATTGAGGGGGGAAAAAATTCTCATTAACAAATTGTAGAAATAAGTTTGTTATATTAATCGTTCGTTTTCACTCTGTAATCTTCCAAATATTGCGTGATTTTTCAATTCGAAGATAAAAAGTATGCAAGCATTGTCTGACATATTACTGAGATACTCTACTTGTTGAATACCCATCTCGTATCTGATGTTTCCGCTTTTAATTAAGCCTTGCATTCCCCTGTAATTACTCGGCTCACAATTTCTTCAGCCGAACCTCTCAAATTCAAGATCATATCGTGTACATAGCTTATATTTACCCTAATTCGACTAATTCTTGTATAAACGCAAGTACGCTACCCAGCACCATAACTGATCTTAACCACTTGACATGAAAACTGTGCTTTAACCTACAAGTTCTCGAAACTATGTATATACACAAGAAACAACATCAACGTATAACATGCTTACTTATCATTCAAGCTTGTTACTGGCTTTGCCACTCGAAACAGAGAAACGCTAACGAAACTACGAACGAACCATCGTCATTCACGAATTATTGTAATTGTAAGTATCGTATCAGGAAACGTGGAGAATATTAGAATTGGCATGGCGGGCTGAGTCGTAATTACAACGAGCTCCATGATGGAGAGCAGACCACTCACGGCGTGGAGTAGCCGGGATTAAATTGAGTGGCGCGACGCGCGGCTTGCGAGGGCCGCATAATGCCGCGTGACCTGCCGGAACCTCGCGTGTAAAACCCATAACTAACCGACAAGTATCCCCTGAAAACTTTTATCGTGACCCTCACTGGCATCCGGTGAACCGCAGTGTCATTAAAATGGCAAAAGGAAAGTCCGCTGATAAACGTTCGAATTTTCTAGCTTTCTTGGCAGCTTTAACGTGTATGTAAAACAGCACACTCTAAAGTAGTTAAATGCCACCAAAATAATTCCAGCACTGGCATTCTTATTATTAATTGAATTATTTTTTATGGAAATCATTCTCTATTGTGTTTAAGATATTGTTAAATGCTACCGGTTAAGAATAATTAAAATAACTAAATATCAAATTTTATATCTATGAAAATAATAAAAATGAATAAAGTTACGCAAGATAGGATAAACAGAGAATCTAGAACCTGCTACAAATAAAGATTAATTGTATTAATAAAATTATTTGTATCTAAATTACTATTGTTACAAGAATGTGTGTTTAACGTTATTAATATATTTTTTAACGCTCTATGTAGCTTTTTAAAGGACATTTTTCCTTTTTATTCGAATAAATATTTTTAATATATTAAACTGAAATATCAGGGATTTATGTCAGTAGATACCCTGACAGCAACAACCTTAATTTTCGACTAGCAATATATCTTGCGTGTTATATTTATATAATCTGCAACTTTTTAATACTTTAGGTATTATAACAGTTCACAGTGTAGTTCAGCTGATGTTGTGTCTCTAATATTAGTTCAGTGTTCCAGTTTACAAAGTTTGAAAATATTCTACCACATAACTCTATATTATTAACAGATTCTGTATCACTCGAGCCGTGGGTGGGCTACGATGGTCATGAACGAAATATTGCGTGCTGTTTTCTCCGTGTATTAGAAACTCAGCGGTATTTCTATTTTTTCCACATCAAATATTCTAATACAAGTTCTTAAACAGACTCTTCAAAGCACTGTGAAAATGCTTATATCTATTTTTCTTAATAAATGGCACGTTAAATAAAAATTTCAAAAACTACTTTAACTAGCTTTAATCCAGTGTAATTCGATTAAACGTTAAATAAAAATTAAACGTACGTCCGTTAATCGGAACAGGTTTAATTTAATGTGATTTAATTAAATATGCTTTAGACACATATTCAATCTCAAATTTCAATTCCATGCTAGATAGCAGTTGCAATGCCTCCACATTTTCCACATTATCTCCATCCCTAAATCGTTGTCCCATTATCAAACTCACGAAATTTATTCAACTTATCGAACTATTAACGCAATAAACACGATTATTTCTTAAAGTTGTCACCATTTAATAGACATTATCTATTTTGTAACTACGTAACTGAATTATTAGCCAAACGATTAGATTCTACGAGACCTAATCGAGCGTTCAGGTCATCGTACCGTTCGATTTAATCCACGTGGTGCTATACTCGAACCCAGGACGGGCATACGTATTTTTCCGATCGAATATTTGTTTTGTAGATTACTCGCTGCCTGTTTTATTAATTCGGGTGTGCTTTTATCATGACGGTGAATGGCAAGGGAGTGGCGTTGCAGTTATATCGCAGGGACCGAGTTAATAAATGCCCACCGACTGCGACGCTTTTCCCCTGACGAGCGTTGTTTTCAGCACCGATAAAAATTGCAACAGAACAAACCCGCGTGATCGACATTTGCTTTCAACCCGATGCCTTCTAATATCGATTCATGATCGATCTCGTCCAGATTATCGATCCACTGTGACGAACACCACTCGCAGCTCTCTGGATTATGCAGAATATTTCGACAAGGTCGCTTGGACTTAAAATGTTTTCTCTGTTAGTTATCGAACCTTTAATCTGATACGTCGATTTCCTTCTGAGAATTCATTTACGGATTAATTAAGGATTCACTTATTCAGAAAGTTGATTGAAAGTTATATAAAGTGCTTATTACTTAACGACTCTTGACTACGCCTAATGAGATAAAGTACTGTATTTTCGATCATAAGGGTAGTTTTTCTTCATCTATTGTAATATTTCAAGAATTAAGTAGCTAATTATTTTATCAAGTAGCACAAAAAAATTATGATAATGGGCTGATATGAAGCGTGATCTTCAAGTCAAGAAGAGACAAAGAAAAGTCAATAACTTTGAATATATGAAAATTATAAAAGTAGAATTAATATATAATTAAAGAAATGTATAAATAGATCAGCAAATGTGTATATTGTATACTGGCGGTTAAAAGCTACTAGTTGAACGATTAAATCGTTAAATGAACTCGTGAATTAATGAATCAACCTGACTTTGTGATTTCTTAGGAATAATTCTTCGAGAATAATCAAATATTAAACAGTAACGCAAATTATATCAACCATATTGGTTACTATGGGAACAAAATTACTGGCGTATCTCACGATGATGGTTTTCGCGCGTAAAGGTTCATGTGTACGTGCGTACTATCTTCTCACACGCTGGTTTCCACGGAAGAAGTTCAATAAGGTAATACAAAATTACACGTAAGTTGGCACCGAACGGCCGCGTAACTTTTATTGGAATTCATTCGAAGTTTCGCGATTATCAACGAAGTTGAATTGCACTCCAACGTCGTATTCAAGCGTAAAAGTTTCTCGATCGTGCAGCGTACATTGTAACGGGAAATGAAAAGGAATCGCCGATAATGGTGCGAAGAAACACAGAGTCTTCTAAAAAATACAACGTTCCTCTGGCAGTTCATTTGAAATTTTTTTCACGCCACGATATTTCACGGACCTTTCCCATTTGAACATTAAAGCAACAGGAGAATTTTAAGCGACCAGTAATGATGCTACTTCCGACGATGCTATTTCCACAACTCCGTCAATGAAAATTTAAAATACTCTCGTAATTCGATATACTGCACATTGCCGCGAATCACGTAATCATTTATTTTTCGTTTTTAAAAACAAAAAAAAAAAAAAAGAACAGAAAAGAGAAAAGATAGACAACGATACCGAAATAACACATTTTCACGGGCAAATTTAAACGTGCATCTCCCTTCGTCGTTGTTCGTCCAACATTTGCATTTATTCTGTCGCTACAACGTTAAATTTCCATTTAAAGAATGGAATTGTTTTTCTACATAGGACACGCGATAAGAAGAAAAACGACTTTTAGATAAAAACCACGAGGAGCAACAATAGGCTATTATTAAACGTTGCAACAGCACAGAATGGTTATTGTAGACATTTTGAACAATTAACTAATTATTTTTTATCGCAGATAATCTGTTTCATCGATTAGATGTATTCTGCAAACGGATTACACAACTTTTTCGGTAACTTTGCATGAAAACATATCGATACTCGCTTTATTAGTTTTAAAACAATAGTAAAGGATGTTCGAAGGATTAAATACCAGCGAATGCAAAATTCAGATTTCAAAGCTACGGATATCTAAAATTCGATACGACGTGACGGCTTGAAAAATAGGAAGATGTAACGTTAAAATTCCACAATGTTAATGTTCGCGGTGAAAAATTATTAAATTATATATCAGACAATAGGCCCGGGGGTTTGAAATTTTGTATACGTATTTGATTATTAATTATTTATATTTACGTTATTACTCCAGTAGTGAGAGCGATGTTAGAATTTATTTCATGCTGAGAACTTCCAGTTTGGTGAACACGTCATCAAATGATCTGTAGGAAAGGAATCAATATGAAGTATAATGTATTTCCATATATAAGAATAATGTATCTGTAATGTAAATGTATAACGTAATATGTAAGTGGTGTATCTGTATGTACTTTTACTACATATCGACATTTTTATCGACTTTATAATATTGAAACGAAAGCAATATATATTACGGATATCCAGATCAATCAATTTATAATTACTCTAATATGAAATTAGATCGATTACATCTAATTGCGGTATGTACGATACAGTTAGTCGGTATAATTGAACATACGCCTTAACGAGGCTGAATCCTATATGGTAATCGTAGAAAATGAGATTGGTGTTTGATGTATATGTCATTGACATGCAACATTTGCGTTCAAATTTAACCGAATGCACGCGTTATATTCTAGTCATACAAGATTAATTTAACGTTTGCCAGATTATTATAACGTTTCAATGCGATACTCGTTCTGTAAATCTTCTACTTTAAAAATACAAAATTAATTGAAATTACGAACATAGCAACTTCTTCCTTTTTCTCCCGATCTGTAAAAATCAGAACCTTTTTTTAAACTATTATGTATCATCTTACATCATTTCTGTATCAATTTATAACATTAGGTCGACCAATAGATTCACACAGTTTTCATTAACCTGTGGAAAAATATCCTAAAAGTTAGACATGAGAGGTAAATATATATATATCTGAATTTTCTTTTCGAAAGACGTAAATATACCAAGAAATGAGAAAGAAATGAGAGATTAGAGAGAGTTTATGTGAGAGTAATAATACTTTAGAAAAGCAGTCTTTTAAAAATGAACTTATAACACATACCGCTTTTTCGGTCGTGTATCTTCCCACTGTTGGCGTGTGCCGTTAGAAGAAAATATATATAAACTATTACAATACCTATAATGTCTATATAACAATGTTTCTATGTAGATATCAACCAATAGATTACCAATCTTCATTACGATATAAATCCCGAAAAATAATTTTAAGTTGAAAATCTCATCGGTCCTCTTCGCTTCGGCAATAAACAGCGTCGTGGTCGCACCTGACCGGCAATGGTTCTCCATTAGAACCAGTATAAATTCAAGGCGTAATTACGAAGAAATCTTCTGGGTTCCGTAGTTCCCGATGTTTCATGGAACTCCGACAGAAACCGGGCACGTTCTCCTTGCTCGGTGTAATTTATGACCACGAGATTGCAGCTCGGTAATACGGTAATGGTAAAAGAGCAAAGGCCGCCGGTTTGGTGGCATCATTAACGTCGAGTAGGATATTCGGGTAGTTTCGCAGTTTCGCTGTTGCTACAGTTTCATCCGCGGTAATTCCCCGCTGTGAACCCATAGCGAACGCACCAGGCCGACCGAAACGGCCAGATGTGTATGCAGCATGCTCTACTTTTAAAATTCTTGCCGATTCTTTTGGAACAGGATACATAAACTGGAAGAACTACACTGACCTATGAAAATATTTCATCATTTACCATAGAAAACTTTGAAACTTCACTGGCAATCTAACGAAATGCGATTTTCATGATCGTGTTAACAAAATTTCAAAGAAATCTGAGAATGCATATCAAAATTCCAAAATATTCATTGCAAATATACACTTGGCAACAAAATTAGCCCACAGCATGAGTGACATATAACTAATCAAACACATAATTAATTCTAATTACACGCACAACATACGTGTACTCATATATTGTATCGAAAAATAAAATAAAAAATTATAAGAAAAATTTCTAAAAGTTACCAATCTTGAACTTCTCCTATTAGCCGCAAGTAATGAAAGTTCGGACAAGATTTATCATAATATATACAAAAAGTTAAACTCATATTTGCTTGTTATGCAAATAGCCATGAACATTTTGTGCGAACATTTTAACATCCCTTCATACATAAATTTAGTTGCTCCTATTAGCTGATATCCTTCTCGTAAACGCATATTAAGTTGAGCTTGTTATAGTTCGTGGTTATGTGGAAAACTCTCTGTCCTGTGAGTCTATCTGAAGCTGGGGTGCTTTTAAAGGTCTACCAACTACTACTGGAAATTTTGACCAGCATAATGAGTTCTAAGGTTTATTAAACACGACACGTGACCCAGGATACCAGACACAAGACCACAGAGCATGTAATACGTTCTGATAACAAGTGGAAGAACGAAATAGCGTATTTGAAAACGAAATGACTACGAGATTGTATATTCCCTAGATAATTGCACGAACTACGAATTGTTGGATTATACGAATTTTTATGAGAATCTCCTTTTTGGAAATTGTACTAGCAGTCGTAGCGCAAAATTGTTCGTTATTCTCCTTCAGTCGATATCTCTTTAAAAATCTACGCTCGATCGTAAAAATAGTGAAAACGAATGCTTTTCTATTTTAATAAAGAAGTAATAATGTCATTCAAAAATATCATTCAAATCTACATATGTAATAATATCAGGAATATTATCAAAATTCTAAGATGTTCTTACGGTTATACAACATTTCTGGGATATAACATTGTAAAAATATCCCATGACTTGAAACTTCTCGTAACAGAACTTTAGACACCGCGGTGTAGTTCACTTTTTCCTCTGTTTTATTAAAAAAAAAAAAAAAACAAAAATTCAATTGGTCAAAAATAACCGACAAAGTATTTCGTCATAGAATGCATCATATTTCCTATTATTTTTTAATACATATATATATTAATTTTGTTTTTATTATTTTAATAGAAATTACGACGACACATTATAGAAAAGACAGGAACACGATTAACTGCGCAAAAGTGTAATACATAAGCGCCTATAGAAATCCTCGAGGTAGGTAAGCCGATTTACCTGTCTGCCGAGCGGGACACGCAATTAATTTCCAAAATCAATACACCGAGACGAAATTCCACTAACCGATTACCAGGCACTCGCTTATCTTGTCTTTCGGGTTTTTCATTAGCACCCTTCATCTAAATTTCCCATGAAACCGTAAAGAACGATCGTCAGGAGGCCGGTGCTTCAACAATCGTCGTCAAAGAGCGATTTCTTATGCGGACTCGTCGACGAAATGTTTAATGGGCTATTGGCGGCAATGGAAATGTTCTGGCTAAGATCGTTAAATGTACGAACTCGATCTATCAATTGGAATAGCGGAACAAACAGTGACGTCGATGAATGAAATGTAGTTAAGGGAGAATCGATGCGAATTAATCTTTTGTTTAAGCTCTCTCTCTCTCTTTCTCTCTCTCTTTCTCTCTCTCTCTCTTTCTCTCTATTGAGGCTGATTGTAATCATCCGATATATGAATCTAAGAAGAAGGAGATGATCGGAGGATTATATGGTACAGATTCTATTGTTATTTTCCAGTAGGAAAATCTTATCAAGCTGTTTCATGATTTGGATTGTCTTCGTAAATGTAAATAAGACGCAGCATGAATTATTTTTTAATTTGTAGTTAATCTACTTCTGTGTATACATAATGAGATGAGTTTGAATTAAGCTTCTGTGCTATGAAAAAAAAAATTGTTTGTGTCAAATGCGTATTAAATTTCAACATTAATCTTAAGATTTACAATTGAGAAGATTTATTTTTCATATATCCAGATTATTTATATCCAGTATATTGATCGATACGCGTATGTTAAAATATATGAGCCAAAAATTCTTTTCCCCTTGTATTATACATATTTGCATATAGTTGTTACTTTGATTCGTTTAATACGAGTTTTACAGCGTTAATCATTCAATCAGCACAAATTGCAAGTGCGCTTAATGGAAGAGTATTGGCTTCCTAATCAAGCCAATTTACCGGGGGTCTAGTCTGCCCTCTAGTAAACCCTCTTGCCATCCTATCCAAGTCTTTCCACGCATAGCCTAGACTCGGTGCAGAACATACCCAAACCACAGTTCGATTCACTATTAAGATATCCGCGTTAAGATAGCAGAAATCCGGATTTGTGTACAATCGATACAAAGGGAGGAAAATTAGCGAGATAATTTAGATCGGCAATCAAGATAACCGAATGGTATTGAGAGTGGAAACGCTTACGGAACAGTGGATAGATTTCGAATCGAGCTAAGAACGACGAAGAACGAGGGAACGACAACTTGACCCGATTTCACGTTTTCGTACTTGCGTGTATCCATCGTCCAACGAATTCCATCGATCGTTCACGAAACGTTAATATACTGCGATGATTTTTTCATACGCTCGATAACGCCGAAATGAACGGCGGAATTTTCGCGTTTACAATTCCTGCCTACCACTGTACGAGGTCGATTGGCCAAGTAGATAACCGTATGGTCAGACTGGCACGAACTTTCGTCGCTTTATTCGTGCCATTAAAAACCTTACGGGAACAGGAGAACGAGAATAAATATCGCAGGGTTGAAAGTTCACTGGCAGCTGCTAAACGCTTTGGATAAATACAACGACTCTTATTTAATATTTCGATACTGCGTTGTACGAGGTATTATTGCCCTATATGCGAACATTTTTTAAAGAAAACACGTTAAGTACATTTTTTTATGTTACTTTATGATTAAACAGGAATATTTTAATACAAAAGTGTGTCTAGCGATTAATTAAAATTCAGGAGGTCTGAATAATTTTACATGATAAAACTCGAAGCACGATCTTGCGAAACTTGAAGCAAGTCTCGAGGATTAAAGCAAAATAAAGAAATGGAAACGTTGTCTCTTGTCTCCAACGATTCTTTTTATTCCGCAAAAAAAAAAAAAAAATATTGGACTTCTAAGTGAATTTGAACAATAACATAAATAAAATTAGCAACGGCGTTTTCTTGGAAATTAATTTTTGTTTAAAGCTTTCGACCAATCTGACAATTTTTGCAAAAACACCCCGCTGAATCCTTTCTGATCTCTCTTTCCATTAAGATAATAGCACAAATACTACTAAAAGGATGGAGACGGTACAACTGTTTTGACAACAGAAATTCATTTTTCAGAACCAAAGATGAAAAGTACATTCGAAACAATAAAAATCCAATCTCATTCCATACGTTATACCATGTGTTTCGTTTAAGAGATTACTCCAAAGTTACTCGACGGTGAAATTGTAAAGTTTTGCCCAGTTTGTGCCAGCCTGATATATATAATTACTTAAATTGGTTTACATCGCAAACAGGGCCCATTGTAGAGTTTCAGATACGTCTATGCTACGATATCCATGAAATCATGCTCCACCATTGAACATTAGCATCTATTTAGGCGCAGAAGATCATCTAAGCTACTCTCACGTGTCTATTAAATCGAATAATAGAGGAAATTTTCGCAGAAAATAAAATGGAATTCACAACTGAAAACTTCGAACACGTATTTTTGAGAAGTGACGACTATTTATAGATACGAACAAATTTCTCCTTTTCTACGGATAAACGTGTAAATGAAATTAAATGTTGTTGTTCAATCCGTACTCACTTAAATACTCTTTTAACTATATCTATAACAAAAAAAAAAAAGGAAAGAATATTCTTTGAGACGAATAAAATATAATAAACTCAATAAAACATGCGCAAAGCCGCAAAGAAATACTTTTGCCTTTATTCAAATCACAAACAGCTATTCAGAAGAGCCTCGTAGGAGATTCTTCAAACGTGCACAGTGCACACAATTCCTTGAGGCAGCGCCTTCCTCTTTCTTCTCGGCGATACAGCTTCTTAAATTAATTCCCTTACTTCCCTGTCTTTCGTGCCGACTCATTTTGATTCCCTTTGATGCTACTCCTCGAGCGTGTCTACCTCGGATTAACAAACTTTCATCTTTCCATTCCGCGTGTCCATTGTGTACGCGCCTTATCGTTGCTCGCGGCAATTCATTTATCGCCGCCGAATCTCATTGTCATTCTCTCGTTACCGAAAGATGCAAATGAGAATCCCGTGGCAAACACGGATGGTGGTTTGTATAATTCATTCGTATATTTAACAGACGCATACAAGCGTTTACGATACCGGACATGTTGCCATAATGGACACTACCGAAAGCATCCTATCCAACGGATACATTTAATTAAACGATGCGATCGCCGATCGACTACGAAATTGCAACTGCCCTCCGTATGCGACTCCATTTTTTCCAAACTGATGAACTCGTATCGAACACATGGATACGTTATAACGTAACAGCAATGTTGTTACTTCCGACGTTTTTCGATGGTTCATGGGGTAATTTGTTTGAAACTATTGTTTGAATTTGATCGATCATAAACTATGACTGCTTAATATTTAAACAATTGAGGGCCAATCTTGCGTCAACGCAATATTTTATTTAGAATTCTCTTCAATCTGTTTTTACCGAATTCTGTTCTTCTTTTAACCCTTTCGCTTCGGCAGTCCAGTCCGCCGAAGTACTGTCACTGAACGGAAACGCGCGCCAGAAATACGCACAGTGTGCGTGGTTGCTGTATATACGTTTTCCTAAGTCTTAAATAACAATAATTCTTGTAAGAACCGTATGTGAAATATCGTTTCACTGCCAATGGATTTAATAGATTTTTTGGCATGAAACAGTATACGATCGTTTGGATGTTTGAAATATATTGCGTGAAACGTTTTGATGTTGTTTCAACAATGAGTAACTTTAAGAAGTGATTAATCCAATACGTCAATAAAATTAACAGAAAATGTTTTGTCGATAACGAAAAAATATATTATTGACTACAGATAGTACTTGTATATGCATCATTTCCGATGCCGGATATATGGGGTGCCGAACTTAGGAATCGTCGCGTGATCGCCGCCTATATGCGGCGCTCGTACCCACAGGTCATCTGATGGATGTCGCCTTTAAGCGGCATTCGTACGGTTAATATTGCGACTATGAATTGGCTTAACATTTTGTAATATTTAATATTTCTTGATATTTAACATTCTTTCATTTATGTATATATACATATAAATTCATGGTCGAAAATGAAAGCTGCTCTTCGCTGCTCTTTTAAAAACACGATAACGATTATTGCGCCACTAGACGGAAGAATCTCTCTATCTTTGTTTCTTCTTTTTCTCAACCTTTTTCTATCATTACAGTCGTACGAGTTTAACTCCTTAATTACAGACAAAGAAATTTCATAATAGTACACCTCTTGTAATGACAAATCACATTAAGCACATAGTATCATCACGGAAATGTCCCCAGATTATAATACTCCCTCAACATTCATTTATCTAACAATACTGTCCCCTAACTAACCACCGTACCCTCAAGTCACAATTGTCCTACTTAATTCAAATCAGATAACACTTAATTACCACTCACTAATGACTCCGTCGATCAAGCGTCTACAAACCCATCGTAATGAAGCGGTTGAAAACAATAGCCTTTTCCATTAATCATCAGAGAATTCGCAGCTGCGAAGACAAACGAAAAAGCCGACTACGCAAAGTGCATCAGATACGTCGAACCAACACTCTGACAGGTCAGTCAAATTTGCATAGTTGTATTTTCACCAGGCTTTCCAGCGAAACTGGCCGTGGTTGGTTTGCATGTGAACAGGATGCAACGACACGTTCGAATATGATCGAAGACGCGACAAAAAAAAAAGAAAAAAAAAATGTGAATGCACGTTTTAAAATGTGTTACGCGTTGTATACTGTACGAGTATGTGTGCGTTGGTTCGAACATCGCTCATGGCCACACGATTCGTGGATTTCATTGGCTTAAAACCGGCTTCGCATTTACATCAACAAATACTCGATGACTTTTGCGAATACTTTCGACTGGATAGTCGTTTACGATTGTCTGCTAAATATGTCTTATTTCTCGATGATAATTTTCTATTAGGATCGTTTATGCAGTTTGTTCTCTTAGGCGTGAAGATTGGATTGGCGTAGGTGTATAATTGTACGTTGCTGTATCAACTTGT
Source organism: Bombus huntii (assembly GCF_024542735.1). Lineage (NCBI taxonomy): Eukaryota > Metazoa > Arthropoda > Insecta > Hymenoptera > Apidae > Bombus > Bombus huntii. The sequence goes on from NC_066239.1 coordinate 16,164,197, forward strand.
TGAACGTAGATTTCATGAATATTTTAACTTAAAAATTTTGTCAGATACTACGATTCACGTATAATGTAATTATCATGATAACACGATCATGACACGACGCTTAGCGACATGTCACGTATAGATAGCGTCGTGTTTTTCGAAAACCGAACACGCGGTTTATTCGTCCGAAACAACGTCGTTAAGGCAACCAATTTACACGGTTCTGATCGGTAATCGAATCACCGTCGTTTTTTCCTTCCGTGCATCGGACAATATATCGCGTACGAAGTCGAGGCTTTTCTATTTTCGCGAATGCTCTTCCACAGCTTTTGGAACGTGTTGTTGATTTAGGAACATGGACATCGTGTGAACCGCTCGCGTAACACCACGTTGATTGCGACGCTGATTAAACAACGAAAAAGTTATATGCTCGCTCGATCCGGTAGATCTCGCTGATGATTTCTTTCTTTTTTATCACCAGTTTGATATATCACTAATGCGACCGTGTTCTGAAGGATTTATTTGGATGGTTTAAACGATGTTTATTAGTTGCTATTGCTTATCTTTGAGATAACGAATTATGCGTATATAGTTATACGAGTTGTGTATCGTTTGAATGAACGACGAATAAAATCGGCCACGTCGCAAATAATCTGCTTCCTTTCCTTTTTCTTATCCTTTTTTTCACCTGTTTCGAACATTCAAGTCTGTACTACACACATACACGCACATCGTTTACGCGAAAATGTTAAATCGATTAAGTTTCCAACAAGCGGTTTTCTCATTTTCTCGCGGAAATTCGTGAGAGAATTGCCATAAATCGTAACGCAATAATCAATGAGATTATTTTTGTTGGGACAGCGGCAACGAGCCGGCGAATTATTCACGATTAACGAACGAAATCTGAACGGGCATGATTCTCATTTTCAGCTATTCAACAGGAATTCCGGTAAACTGGTAATTACACGCGGCCGACACAACAGGAACAAATATTTTCGTCCGCAAACGAGATCGCCAGTAATTCAAGCGGATCTGAACGCGCATACGCGCGCGCGAACGTTCTGTTCTCGCGTGTATCATGTGCGTGCGCGTACGCAATCACGATCTTTTCTTGTTTGACCTCGTTCAAAGCCCTATCGATTTGCCGATAATCCGATATCCGTGTTCGATGATTGTTAGGGTTGCGTTTGAATGGAAGCAAGTCGTAAAAACGACAAAATGTGAAGTGATTAGAAACAAAAATAAATAAAAAGTATATATATAAAACGAAGATCAGGAAGAAAAAGCATAAGTTCCTTTTTGTTAATTTATTTTCATGTCATGCGGGACTATGGAAGAAAGTTTTTGCCGTTCAATTAAGATCGTATTTTTTCATATCATTAACAAACAGGATAAAAGTGGCATGCTAATCATGTTAGAAAATAAAGTTGTTCGTTGGAGAAAGGAAATCTTATTTCATGACTGTCTACGTCGTCGCAAATAACGCGTAGATTTTTAATATGGAACGTTGCAGAAAACTGAATTCAAGAATTGCGAGCTCATTAAGGTCATTGATTCTATAATACATACCGAGCTATGAAACACGTGAGCTGCCTGCGAGGATCGAATCCATGGAAATGGAAGTTTTATGCTAATAAATCAACTTCTAGAAATCTAATTTCTAACTTAATCGCGGAATTCTTATGAATTAATTAACGAGTCGATTATCTTAAACGCTTTTGATAAATATTTGTATTCCAAGCGCTTCGTACATTCGGTGTGTTTTATATTTCAAGTGTTTTTAAAAAGAGTTTATTCTAAATAAAAATATTCCTATAAATGAATAAATAAACAAATAAATGAAAAAGCGGATGAAAATCTTCAATGACAGAAGAATATTTGTTAGCAAAATAATCCATTTTTCGATGAATCTATCAAACATTAATGTCAAGACAAATATCTGCGCGTAAAACAATTTCCATATATGCGTATTTACGTTCTGGCTGGAATAGATTATAATATTCCAATGTATATATTCCAATAAATCATAATGGAAATCTAAATAAACAGTGGCAAGTGTATAAATATTCTGAAATCTTCTATTTCTATCTTTTTATATAATACATGATTTAAAGATATATTTCTTGTACTTTGATGCGCTATAAGTGCAGAAAAAATTCCAATTCTTTATTTCGGATAGTAACTTTAAGTTGAATTAAATTCGATTCGACGTAACTAAATGGACTTTTCTTATTAATATGTTCACCGTGTATGTGGATAAATTCAGTAAATATTGTGCCATATGAAATCAAATTCTCAACTACGTTAATCAAACGACCGAACACGATCTTCCGTTTCGCGATTGCTCCAAGACATTTCAGCATGTTCCATCTCGGGGACTTCCGTCAACTCACTCGGCGTTATCTTCGTTAATAACGCTTCGGGGAATTGCATGTTGCATGTAATTAATATAATTCCAAACAAAATGTGTCTTACAGTTCGCGTCACGTTTAACGAACATGAACAAAAGCATCCATATTAGTTTCATTAACTATATAACTAACGTGTTAACGCTGCTAATTTAATGAGAAGAGTATATGCTCCTTTCCCGTGTGACACATATTTGTTAGAGTAATCGCTTGCTTTGTTCGTTAATACTCTGTGTAGCATTAGTAATATTTAGTAGGGAAATTAAAAACGTTATGAGGAAACCAGAAGTGATAGGCAGGCAGCAATTATCAACGAAATTTGATGTTTAATATGTTTGAACTTGTTTCGTTACTGTAATAAAGAATATATCCATCGTAAAATACGTTTTCTTCAGTAATCACTTGCTTTGTATGTTATAATTGTCCGTTTTATTATAGTGATATTAATAGGGAAATTAAAAATATTACGACGATGGTAGAGGAATATTATAAAAAATATTGTGAGAGCGATGTGAAGATGGCAATTATACGTGATATTTAACGGCTTTTAATTTGTTTCTTCATTACGAGAAAAACGTCGAACGCAGCGTATAATATATTTAAAGGGTACTGTGATTACTCCTGGACCTTCTGACGGTGCTTGCTTCTAACGAAGTGTTTCAAATTTAATGATGATCGCTTCAAACTTGACATTTAATGGACATTAATATTCGTCAGTTTCCTGTCTTGGTTGTAATAATCGCTTCCTGCTAAAGTGCTGAAATTCTTGCTAACTGTTGAATGTGCAATCCAATTTCAGGAATTCCGAAATAACCAACTCCATACCGTATGTATAATCGTGAGCTGCAATATCATCTTTGCGTTGAATGCAACAAAAATTAGACACTTCTTAGTTTCACAGGAAAATTAGTAATACAGAATAAATTATATCTGAAAGCAAGAAGATCTTATAAAAATGTAATATTCTAGCCTTTGTTAACAAACGAATCACAAAATAAGGAAAAAGTTCATTTTCATTTGCAGTTAGAACCTTTGCACTTTGAACTAATATCTTTGAAACTGCGGACTTTTGAGGTTACTTGAATTTGTTAAGACACAAATATACATATGAGAACTATGGATTTTTTAAAGCACGTACACGTCTAGAATCAGCGTTTTTTCAGCTTCCAGAAAACAAGACTCTCATAAATTTTATTCGTAGGATTCGCGAACTTTACACTTGTCAAATTTTAAGAACTTTACGAACTGTTAATTTTGTGAAATACTAGAATTACCAAAGGGTTTATATAACTATCATAAACTATCAAAAATTAGAACTTTGTAGTAAATCATCTTCGTTATTTTCGTCAAATGTTCAAGTTCCAATAGCCGTCTCGAAGGCTTAACAATCTCGTTAGAGTTAAACTTCTGTAACGTCGATTAAACATTAAGTATCTACAAAATAAAAGATATAGCAAAACCTCTGTTTCCCTTATCTTTATTATCGCCAAGACTTTCTCTTCGTTACGTTGTTATTTTGCTTTACAATAAATTTCTAGTAAATTCCGCTATCCCGCAAAATGAAATTTCATCAAATCTAATTCCGTGGATCAAGCAATTCCATTTCGAACCAAAATCCCAAGATCATTTCCCTCTCTCGTCCTTTCACACCACAATAATCATGAATTTCATTCGCTACCCTTCTCCATTTCCGCGAAAAGGCGAATAAGACGGAACCCTGGCTACATAAAGATACTTTGCTACACGAATTTTATTCGTACGCGTGAATAATGGCGCAGCCGTGTAAAAATGCGAAAAGTTGCTTAACGTCTAAAGTCTTTCAGCGTGCCGCAGTGTGCCGCAGTAATGCGGACAATTAGAAAGTTTCCCCTGTTAATTCCCCGTCGAGACGATTACCAACGATTCGGTCCATAGGCGTGGAGATCTCGATGAACGCATCGCGTCTTTGTTTCAACCCCGTTTCGACGAGGAATGGCGTTATACGCTATTAATAGACTCACACAATCGGATGTTGCAGCTGTCTTTCCTTAACCGATGTCCTTTGCATCTGACGTATGCAACCGTTCGATAAAGTTGTTTATTGTGAACTTAGATAGAATTCAGCGAACGAGCATAGAGAGTAGTCTGAAACTTGTCGGAAATCTGATTTGAAATTTATTTGGGCCAGATGTTTCGCAGAAGCCACACACTCAGAGATCTTAGGATGATGTTCCTTTCGTTGGGTTAACTCAAGCAGCTTCTGTGCGACTCCTTCGGCGACATTAAAAAAAAAAATATTCACGTTTTTTGCTCGTTTCGATTTTAAATGGAATACGTAGGTTAAATTTTGTATAAATTCTAACTCATCTCACGATCATCTCTGGTATCGTACCTTGCCAAACTCGTTCGCCTCTCACAAACTCGCGCATTTCACCTCGACATGTTTAACGTTGCACGAGCAACGTTAATTACAGGAACGTTCACGCAAACGTTCAACAGTAAAATGATAAAACCGGGAAATTAAATAAGCCAAGCTCTTTCGTATCTGGTAATGTATTATTTAAACATACATACGTACACGTATGGCCAGTTTACGCAAAATGTTTCACGAAACGGTCGCTATCACGAGCGGGAACCAAGAAAGCCACGGCAGAAGGTGCAATCGCGTTCTATGCAAAATATCCCGTAAACATTAACATACTTTCACACTATACATAATCGAAAGAAGTTATTCGAATTCAGGCCGCGTATCGCACGACACGAATTCAATAATCTCGAACACAATCTGACCGTTCTAACGCGGAAATATTAATACAAACGATAATGACGTGCGGCAGTCGGGTAGGCAACAGCAACAGCAACACCGCCAATAGCACGAAACGTCGTTTCTACGTCAGTCCTAGAAATTTTATTAACCCATAAATCCCGTTAGAGTTGCTCGGACTACGGTGCATCGAACGAGTTCGTATTCCATTCGTGAAATCCGACTCGGACATTTAACTGGTTTAATGAGAGTGTAATCGTGGCTTAATAATTACACCGTGAACCATCATGATTCCTCGAGGATCCATCATGAAATCCTGCACCTCGCTTTCATGATACTCCGTATCGCGATGGTCAACGTCTACATCTTTCGATCGTGATTTGCTTCGGGCAATGGACGCTGATTGGAGCGGTTCAAAGACCTCTAGCGGTAGTAGTTGGGCAAGATTTGGGGTGTGAGTTAGTGCGAGAGCAAAGGAGTTGAGAACATTTCACGAGGTTAAGTGGCAAACCTGATATGTCAGAGATTTGACATGTCATTGTATATATAGTTATACGAACGTGCTTTTTGTCCACTAATCGTGTATCAAAGTTGAGTTTGGTATTGTTTCAATCATCATGATACAATCAATCATTGCTGCGATTATTTTGAAATACTTGTACATGTACGTATCGTATATTAAATTGTATATTAAATTACCATAGGAATTTTTTAAATCGCGTTACAAATTCTTCCAAGTGCTTCCTGGAAACATATAATACAGAAACATTGTTAGAAATTCGAAAACTGTGAAGCAAGACATCGATCTCGTGCTTCAGGACGATCCAGGAGACGAACCGTGGCATCCAGTTTATTTCTTTCTTCAATTATAAAAGTACTTCGCGTTTCTCAATTAGTTAGTTACTCGATTCATGTTGTTTTCAGGATCGTTCAGAGTCGAGCATCCGTGTTAACGAAGCGACGTAAAAATCGAATTTTCCTAATAACGATGATCGGACCGAGGTAGAAAACTTTTTACGCGTACCATTTTCAAACGATAATGGTTCTTTTAAAGGTGTGATAAAATTTTCTTCGGGAGAAGATGAGACACTAAGGGCCATTATATAATGTCAACCAAAACTTAAATAAAACTTGGCGACCAAATTCGACAACTCTGAAGCTGTTAGTGGCCATTAAACAGAATGAATGTTGAGGAAAGTGTGATAATTAGGTGGCGGACATTTACGTAAATTTACATTTTTATGAACACGACCAAAGAAATGAAACCTACGCGGAGATTTGTTCCAACCACTAGGTGTCATTGCGAGTTTTATTCTTTGGATACTTTAGACCTCTGTTCGAAAGTCTCAGGACAATTATATTCTGCTCGAAAATTGGAAAGATTATGGACGAATTGTGTCGTGATGATTCATTTAACGTGATACTTTATATGACGAAGACATAAGAACAATTATTCCAAAAGTAGATACAATTTAAAATTCATAGTCTACACGAAACATCAAAATTTGATTAGAAATAAATGCCCTATGTGTTTTAAGGAGAACCGTATATACTTTTGTATATTACGCGCAACTTGTATACTTTTATCTCTTTAAATCTCTCATGTATCTTAAAGATCAAGTATCTTAAAAAAAGAAAAAAATCTCTTGTTGCAAGATAGTCGGCTATGTAAAGCGCAAAAGAAATCAAGAATTCTAAAGAAACTAATATGTGCTGCTACTAATATTCTGAAACTTCTACTCCAAAATGGAGAATAGAAATCGCTGGATAAAGAGTGGGAAAGAGCATCGTTCGAGCCGGTAACAGCGTTTCGCGTTTCATAAAGTTCTACGTGAACTATCCTTGCAAACGATGTCGAATGGTTGGTTCGTATATGTAAACGACCCGAAGTCGATTATTTACTATCGATTTGCTTTTACGCGGCACACTCGTAAAAGGAAACGTTGTTCCGTGGGTGGCGTGAAAACGGCCACGGTTTATTTCGACAGAGTTCGACGAACTTGAAAGGTACACCTGCGACGTTCCAACTATAAATGCGAGTTATCGGTGTTGAAGAGCGAAGGCCACGCGGTCCAAAAATATTCACGTTCCATTGTTTTTTTTTTTTTTTTTTTTTCTAGCAATCAAGTTTTAAAGGAATAAAGGAGCTTCCCTTTATATATATAAGTATAGAATTTAGGGATTTGTGTTTCAAGAGAAAGTAATTTTCACTTGTAAAGCTTCTCAATTTGTACGATCTTGTGATTTATAAAGTTGAGCGATAAATGTTGCAGTTTAGTAAAAATAATAGTGTGGTTAAAATTTTATGTTATTACAGGCCATCTGTCGTAAACTTGACTTTACTCGAAGGATTATATCAATACATACATGTATATCCCTGTGTAACTTTTGTTTCAACAATTACACTGAAATAATGTATTCTGTTCTTCCTTTATTTTCTATCAAGTTAGAAGATTAACGTTAGTCGTACATTTACATAATTATTTATTAAAAATAGGAACAAGAAATTGGCCAATTCGATTTCTCAGAGACTTATGTCACGCATCTAACTGTCAAATGCAACCAAATTTGACACTGAATCCCTCATGCTCGTTTCCCTAATACACATCCATTTCCAGGAATACAACATCCCCCTATTTCTGTCGAGGTCATCGATTCTTCAGAGGCATTGTCCCCCACGCTATTTATCACCATTACCATTCTAAAATTTCCCTTTGCTTTCATCGATCACCCTACCAAACTAAGCCTCGTTCAACATATACACCAAAAAGTCTCCCTCACGGTCTAATCTAACAAGCGTTTAGAATTAGGATACGAAAAATGTCAAGCCTCCTATGTTAGTTCATAATAGGCGAATAGAACAACGTAGACCGAACAAAAGACGCAGGCACAAGCGGATCGCGAGAAGCGTTTAATTTGTAAAGTGCAGCCACGTGACATTGGCCAGATTCAATTAAACGAAATGGGCTTACACTTGGCCTCACCAACGATTATGCCAGTCCCTTTCCATTCCTCGGCAGACGATCCATTCGCTTTCAAGCAGGATCGCCATCAGCCCGATGCCCTAAAGTTTCAATGCCCGAATCAATGAGCGCAAGTTTAATAGACGGCCGAGCTACTCAGCCAGCCGTTGCGTTTTACGGCGTAACCGAGGCGAGAGTCTTTGAGAACGTTGCACGTGTTTATGTACGTTCATCGAGCGTCACGTAAATGATTTATCGACTAGAAACAAAGAGCATTAACGTCGTACATGATGGAGTCGTGGTTTTCTTATCAATTGCAACGTCGGACTAGGTTAATCCTGTGCACCGAAGTGACGAGTACAAATCGTGAGATTCCTAAGTTAAGGTATACGTATTAGCAACATGAAACTTCTACTCAGCAAATTTAAGGAAATTCAATTGAAATGTATGATGTTGCTGTAATAAGGAAATTTTATAAAATACATAAAATATGAAATATACATTGTTGGGTAAGATATTTAAATTTTGACTTTATTAATGCAGAGTTTGAAAATATAGTTTAGTGAAATATTAAACATATTTTACGATAGCTAAGAGTTGAATAAAAATATTATTTCTACTTTAATTATCGTTTGTAAATGAATGGCAATGAAAGAGGCTAATTTCGCTGCTTTCTGTACGTAATAAATGGGAATTAATATTTCTAGTTGTGCGCATTTCAATGTAAATGTTCTTCGAATTACAAAGTTGCAACACCGTAAAATTGAATGCTCAACGATGGATGAATGGTCGTTTGTGTGAAAAATAGTTAAAGAATATTCGTAGCTCCCGAGCGACGCATAGCGCACAGAAAATTAGAGAAATATCGAATAATTAATGGGAAAGAGTTACCCTCTTTATAAATTAAGCGAGATAAACGACACGAGAGATATTTTCTAATTTTCGCTGGATATCGTTTATTATACGCCGTTTGGGAATAGCGTTTCTTTTGAACTCCTTTATATACTGTCGTCACGGTTCATTTGGTAATTATCGTCGTTTGCTTATTATAGCGACTACAATAAAAGGATTGAGAATTAATCCGGAGTAAAAAATGTAAAATACGATGACGAAAGTTTTAGAGATTAATGTACACGTTAACTTGCAAAGAAAAACAAGGAAATTATTTTCTATATGAAAAACTGATATCTTTTAAATAATTTCTTAATTTATCGTCAAACTCTTGTCACAACGATTTATCAATTAGGCTATTACATACGAAATCTACTTTATTTTTAAATATTATAATACGAAAAACGTTTCAAACAAATGTTACAGGTATGAAAAGGATTATTGAACAATCAAGACATCGATATGCCATTACATTTGGAAACGTGAGCGCGAACATACGTTCCACCCTACTCGAAAGGTTGCTGCGTCATTTGTTTCAAAGGGGATCCCAACGAACCCTGAAATACCAGCTGTTATGGTTCATGGGTGAAACATAACACGGATTGTGAAAGTTTTAGATCTAAGAGGGGTTGAGAAATTAGAATTCTTCGAATGTTTCCAAAGTAGTTGGGAACAACTGTGCTTATCCTTCCAGAAAGTTATAAATAGTCTTCCAATAAAGTTAAACACCATCCTAAATTTGTCTTTAATCTATACAACTGTAGCGTCGAGCATCGCATAAAAATTGTACGAATATTTGAAAAAATGCTTAACTTTATTAAAATACGTACAATTCGTAATTCGCTCACCGACTCTCCCAGCGTGAGGTGCTATCTAAGGAAAAAAGAGTGGAGCGCGTACCGTAAAAACGTCGTTTTAAAATAACCACGCGCTCCGCGCTGAGATGGCTCTCGACCGCGTTTCAAGGCTAACGATCAAAGAAAAAACGTCGAGGTAGATTTCAACGAGCTTGCAAGCCCCGTCTTATCTGTCTACAATTATCTCGGTTGATAATCAGCGCGAACCGTAAAACCTGATAATCGCGTTTCGCGGATCCGCAAGGCAGGTTACGACATTCTCCACGATCTTGTCTTTATCATTATATTGGGTTGGCAAGTAAGTGATTGCGGATTTTGTCATTAGCTGGTATTGACAAAATCCGTAATCACTTAGTCGTCAACCCAATACAATACACAAAATAGCGTCTTAATTACAAAGCTAGGCGCCCATTGCACTTTACCTAGCAGCAATATAGGCTTCTCCAGAGTAAGAACAAGGCATGCTGCTATCAAGAAGAAATTTCGAGCTACGCATATTGCGGAATATTTGACGAGTATTTACGCAATGATGGTGCTTGTCAACTTGACACTAAGGATTGTTCAGAAGTCAAATAACAAAGAAACATAATCGTATCGTATCGAGAAATATGATAGAATCGTTTGAGACTCGAAAACTTGGTAACAAAACACGATGATCTCAGGTACATATTTCTAAAATTTTCAATCTGCCACGCCGTATGGCTTCTATTGTGACAAGGTTTGTTCATCCTTGTTCCAGAACATAATTACAATAATTACTAGACAGCCTTTCAGGATAAAAAATTAAAACAGAAATGAACGTTTCGAAACACAAACCGTTACGAAATCAATGCGCACCTCGCCAAACTGCTCTATTCCTTGGCTCTAATCTGCAACGCTACGACACCCTGCATCCAATATATTACGCATCTGTTGCGATTAGGGCGTTCAATTTCTGAGACGGTAATCGCACGTCAAGCGGCCCATCCCTTTGGCGACGTAATGAGCCCAGGTCTGCCCGCATACGCGTTTACCAAAGGGTGTCGTTAATTACGACTCGTTAATTACGAGATCGCTGTAAGCGCAACGGTCGGTAAAAGTGTCAAAAGAATCAATTTATTTGGTTCGGTATGTGGCTTGGTACGAATGTAATTCGTTTATTTTTCGTCCAATGGGTTTCCCGGTCAACGCGAGAGATCCGGAATAATTCCACATAAAATAAATGGACTCCAAAAGCAATAAAAAGTTTACACGCGGGTAGATCGGGTTTTTCAGTTGCGATTTTTCATTTTCGTTTTTCTATTTCTGCCTGATAAATGTGAAAGTGACGTTGGGTTTCGTTATGAGTGCGTCTTTTTAGGCTTCCTTTTCTTGTCGAAGAATTATAGTCGAATTCGCAATTTCCTCCTTGCTCGGGCCTCGGTTTCCAAAACCGGGCTTGAACATACTTTTCTATCAAAATTTGTTTGACGCAGCAGATTCGTGGTGACGGAGAATCTTTTTATTTGTTTTAGGGAGATGATACTTTGGTGTGGATCTTCTATTTTCCGATTTCTGAAAGTAAGCGTTCGACGTAGCTTTGTTAGTGCGTTGTTCCATCGACTATTGCAATATTTTTAATATCTTGAGAAACGAAGAGACGCATGCAGATCTTTTTGTTCCGGACATTGTTCTCAGAAAAACACGATAGACAAGTTATTTATTTCCTAAGGATCACTGATACCGATGTATCGTTCCTGTAGTTTCGTCACTTATTTCTATAACGTGATAAATGAATTTCATTCTCTGCTTGTTGTTCAATCGTACATTTGTCAGGAATTAGTTTCTTTGCCGCCTATATGTGCTAAATTTAATTCACTTTTTGTAATATAAAAGCCACAAAACTCCATTTTAGCCGGGAAGATAAAATGCAAGATTTCCAAGACATTTCATCGGGAAAATCAAATTAAAAGTCACTAAGGTTAAAGAATGATAGTAGAATATTTCAAGAGTGTGTGCCTTATTATAAGCGCATTAACACTGAACTTCCGATATGCGATAGAAAGTTATTGTTACCGTCGTAGTACACGTTTGACACTGAAATTAGCTGATCCTGGCTTTGTAACGCTAATTAGAAACGGTGGTTTGACATATATCCGAGCGACATAACGCTTTAACAGAGATCACTAATAATCATCGTTGCATTATTGATACAGCAAGCCATGGTTGTAATAAACTCCAGCTTATTACTAGACGCGTGCAAAATCGATAACTTAATAACTCGATGCCCCGGTGCGATGCTTCCAGGCGATCTTATGCTATCAAGTCCCGTCCCGTCCCGTCGGCCTCAATCAAACAGCTGTCGTTTAACTATCCCTCACATCGTTTAAGTTTCGTCGTCGTTCGATAATTACGCTATTAATGTGATATGACAATCGTTTTGCGGCAAATCATCGAATATTTGTATATTATATTAAGTTTCTTTTATTCATATGAAAAGTGTCATGATCGAGTTAACTGATAATGTTATGATCCATCATCTTCTTTCGTCAAGGTCATTCTTTTCGCCTTTTTCTAAGATAATAACGAATCCGAGACAAAGGAAACAACACCCTATATACACTAAAAATAGTTTAGCCAAAATTAGCGTATAATAATAATAAATGGTAACAAAAATAGTGGAAGATATAGTTTAAAGGAATTGATAAGACTAAAAGGTTAATTATATTTTTTTACATAGTGCACGATATTTGATTTTATCTATACTTATCTAACTATACTTATCTAACTATTATCTATATAGGACTTGAAAGAATTAGAATAAGACTAAGAATTAAATGCAATAGTAAAATTTACAACACTAAATATTTCAAAGTTACCAAAATACTATCATAACTACAGGCAAACTATTTCATATCATTTTTTGCTTTACATTTGCTCTTGACAAATATTAGTTACACGTTAATGTACAATTAATTATGTCACGTGCCTTTCCCAATTATTTATTCAACGATCGAATGAAAGCCAACTATTTCACACACGCGTTTACCAATTATTTGTACTATTATTCCATACGTTCTCCCCAATTATCGATTTCAATGCTACATAATATATGAATTTCCAATAGTGTTTCAAATTTTCAATAATTATTCTGAAAGAGAGTCCAGAACGATTGTTCCGCTTCAGAGACACGTACATCAAGAAACGCGATATTTGCGGAAAACGCAAGGATCTTCGTTTATCATACACTTGACACGTTTCGTCGGGACGAGGAACGACTCGCGAAGGAAGTTGCCGTCAATTTCCGTTGGCAGATTGTCTGACACGTTCCGCGGCGCGGCATATTGGATCGGTAACAAACAATTTTCAACATTACGGGAACACGTACCTTTATGTGTACGCAAGCGCGCGCGCTTCACCGCGTGGCTGCGTTATGAAATACCGGTGCACCCGGTTACGTCGTTATATTATGCATACACGATATAGTGCGTTGCACAATATGCCCGCGTTGCATCGTGTTGCACACGTACATACGTCTCCGCACACTGACACGCGGCTGCATACGATCCGCATAATGAAATATGACAAGAATGGAACGAACGCGACCCCCGATGCAACGCTGTTTCTATGTACTTCTAGCTGCCGCTCAGACAAAGACAAAATAATTCACCGATTCGCTTTATTACATTATATGTCGGATAAATTTATTATCAACCACGTTGATTTATTGCCTTGTCGATTGCGAACCGATGTACCTTGCATCTTATCAGTACCACATAGTATCCTTTTTTAATTTTACCGAGATCCTTGAATTTTCGTATCACAATCTCATGTAAAAGGTTAACGCTGTTAGTTAAATGAAGTACGTGTATCATCATATAGTAAGGTATTTATTTCGTAATTTATAATGCCATAATAAAACAGGTCTGTATACACGAAACATAATTCTCGACAATCCTCAGCTAACCATCCTTCTCGTACAAATATGTAAATCCCCTGATTTCTAATCTCTGACCTGGCGTCATCGCTATCCTTACGTCTAATAAGGCATAAAACTGCTGTATGTATATATACGTACACATAAGTAGCCCTGCTATAAGTCACGAACAAGCTAGAAACAAGCCACGAAAGGAACACGCTTCTCTTTCCTTTTCTTTTACTTTCTGTGCTCGTTCGTTTTCCTTTCTTATCATATTATAGCAGCACACATCGATTTAACCCTTGATCTCGCTCACCATCGTAAACCGACTATCGATCAAAAGTGTTCGACGTCGAGTTCGTTTGCACGCTCGCTCCTCCCACACATTTGCCGCTGCGATAGATATTTTTCAGACACGAATTAGCCGCGAATAAAACAAGCGATGATCGATGAGAATTGCAACGACACACACGCGTACATCCTCACACTCAGCTAGTTCGATTAAAACCATTGCAGATCTCTGTCCTTTCTATAGTGAACGATAGACGATGGAGACATCGTTTTCCGAAAACTGAGAACCAACTCGTGATAGATCTTGATATCTGGACGAACTTTGATATTTAGTTTCTTTGGAATACTTTTTATGTTATTTCGTAAGTATCTGTCGCAAGCTTTGCGTGTCGATCATCGAGATCGCGAATCAATCGCGAATGACGTGGAGCGTAATGAGTTACGTTGTAAAGATTAAGTTGTAACAATTAGGCAATTTGTTATTTTTGGTGTTCTTTAACGTTGAAGGTTTACAATCAAGCGAGTTCTCCCAGAATACGTGAATTAGAATTTTTAATTATGACGAAGAAGAAAAATTTCATTTTTCAGTCTTGTCTGCTGCAATATGTAATGGTTTCCATAGAACAAAGAAAAGATTTTTATGTTTCTAATAAGATGCTCAGCCATTTTTGAGCGATTAAATTGTATTAATCATGAGACTGACCATCTTATTACTTGCCTACATAAACTATGAATCTTCTGCATTTCTCTAATCGATATTTTCGAAGAATCAAAATCAACAATTTACATGATACAAATTACAAATTTTCGATATTAAAAACGAGGCCAACTTAAGAAAAGATATTCTAGAACCTAAGGATCTTCTGGATAAAATATTTATTCAAAAACGATCTAAGTAAAAATTCTTAAACAATAGAATACATTAGCAAACCAAGCACGCCGTACAAAAAATGTATTCGCTATATCTTTACCATTATTTATTAAAATAATTACTTTCATTAATAAAATAAAATTTATTACTGTATACCATGCAAGCCATCATTAAAATTAATGATTCAAAAATTTCTTCAGAAAACACTATCGAAAAACGTACCTAAACAGCGGTCTAATGTTTGATAAAAGATCCCACGAAACCTTTCTGAGTATTTTAACGACCCTATCGCACTTAGATTTTCGAGCCACAAACAAAACGAAACAATTAGAATCGCGATCGCACACGTCGCGGTACATTTGCAGCGACCAAATTCGATTAGCTAGCGACACTTTGGGACCGATCCGTATCTCGGACACGGAAGCTTTGCCGGCTTCGGCCGAGACAGAATCAGTTCCAGAGTCTGCGGGTGTAAATTGCAGCGACTTTCGTTTCGCACGGTACATTCCGATCCCAAGGGGTCGTAGCCACCCTCGAGACCGAGGACGAGGCACGAGCTCATGGAAAAACGATTAGGACCCTTGGCGTGAGCTTTATCGCGGCCTGCGCGATTTACTACCGGCCGTTTACCAAACAGGGGAGAGACTGCCAGCCCTGGGATACGAATAAGACTTCTTTCGACGAGAATCGAAAGCACGAACGTTCAACCAACACTCTCCCCTGGCCTGATCTCTTTCACTCTTCGCCGGGCTACAAGATGTTTTTAATTCGGATAAAAAATGAAAGAAGTTTTGAGAAGAATTTCGATATTTATGATATTGATTTAATAAATTAATGTCGGTATTTGCGGTGAAAAAGCGAAGATTTCAGGTAGAAGCATACGTGAGTTCGTGTAGAAAAGATTGCCGGGCTTGAAATATACTTTGGTACATTTGTAATGTCAATAATTAACGGAGCAAAGAGACTGAAACATATTTTTACTTGCACAATTTACGCTTCATTTCCCCTATTTTAGATTTTATTTTTTTCCTCCTATTTTATTTTTATTTTCATTTCCTCCTGGTAGAACCCCTGAAATTGTTTAGCATCTATTATATGTTTTTTCCATAAGAGAGAGATATTCTCTATTTTCTATACAAAGTGTGTAAGTTGCTTATATTAAATATTTATACACATGTCACATATATGTATGTATTAGGTTGTTCGAAAAGTGTCTTTCTTCTACAGACACGTCTTTTACAACAAAGCATTTTTATACAAACATGAAACCTAATCTGTCGAGCGTTGTGATCTTTATTTTGATAGAACAATATGGATCATACGTAATTCGAAAAAATAATATAAAACGTACAATGTTGTGCATTCATTATTTCCTTATAAAACGAAAGAAATTTTTCGGACGATCTAATATATACATTATACATTGCATACATATATTAGTCTATCTATTTTTTTTTTTTTTTTAAAGCTTTGAGTTTTTAATAACAAAATAGTTTTGATCGTAACAATAAGATTAAATGCACAAACATAAATTAAACATGATATATTATTATCATTTACAAAATTTATAAGTCGATATACATACAGAAGTACTCATATGCCTTGAATATAGATGTGTAAAAAGTGTTTCGTGTAATTTCATCGTCTCCAACACGATACTGATACATCTCAAATGTTACATTCTTCTACAATACTATTACATGTTTAATGAACCTAAAGTGATCAGCATGTAAATGAGCATAAATCCTTGCAACAATTTGAACGAAATTAATATTCGTTTGCGTAGTTCTAATATTTTTTTTCATTCCGCGACATAATATTAATTCGAAAATAAGTAGTGTATCTTTTACACAAACAATGAAAACGAAATATTCCTTGCATTTGTGTGCTCGTAACTATATGTAGACTTGTTTCACAAGAGTGCTCACTAATAAATAGCGGTTCTGCTTCATAAATTTATCTTGCCACATTGAATACAGCCATCTAGAGGAAGCTTGCAGTGAGAGAGCGTGGATACTTAAAGAAATTGCGGTTGCAATCCTTATGATAGTAGAAAGCGGTTGCGATTCATCCTCGGGCAAGGAAGAGTGCAACGAATTCGTGTTACACGAATACACGAATCTTTGTCGATGTTGGTTAAGTCGAGGACTTCGCGTTGCGGGGAAGCCCAACGAGATCTATAGGAAGCGTGGAATTTGGAAATTGCAAAAGATCGATACGAACAGCATTGAAAACGTTGAGGAAAGGAGCCTTATTCGCCATTCAAGAACGCTCGTGTTACCAGAAAAATATCGACTTCACGAAACCCCATGAAACGTACAATTTTCATATGAGAATCGAGAATTCTTGAAAGATCGGATGCAAAGTAGAAAATGATGTTGGCTTGAAAATTTACGGATTTATCTTAACGTCGATGTGAAAACTTGCATGCAGATTGCTTCATTGTGCAGTTATCAGATTCATAGGAATTGTTAAGTATGCGGGTAAGTACTTTAAGAGATACAATCTCACATTGTGTTTTTTCAAATTGTTTTCTTAGATGCATACAATTTGCAGTCTTTCAAAGAGAACTAGAACTGCGCGAATCTTAATCACTTTTTACACATCACAAACTTTCATCAAACAAAACTTTTATTATTCATTATTAGATATTTAAGCAAAATCGACCTATTTTAATATTCATTTGTTTTTATCGAGTTTCAGTTACTTTTTTACAAACATTCTTGTTCAAGCGATGACCAAGATAACAGATTAATTATTAAAAGTAATAGAAGAATAAACTTCCTAATGAAAGAAGATATTTCTTTCCACCTACATTATTAAAACAGGTAATTCTTTCCATCTTATGTGAATCCAGTGGATAATACCAAAGAATCTCTCCTACTTTATGAAGGGTATACTACTCTTACCACCCTTCACAAGGTATACCACTTTTTTAAACGATCGTACCTTTGAATATTCCAAAATTAGCGAAATAAAGTTGATCTCATCCTTCTATCGATACATCGTAATTAGGAGCTTCTTTTCCTCTTAAAAAAAAAAAAAAGAGCGACTGCTATAAAAATTGCCAGACGACCGACAGCGACCATGAAATTCATAAAACAAGCGTACGACCTACCGTCTACATCTGTTCGAAAGTTTAAGGCTGATGGTGAAGTCTAGCAGGTCGAAAATAAATGTATTCGCTGTACGTAGAGTAAAGTGAGATCAGCCAGTCGAGGGATAATGCAGGTTGATGGGAAAATTGAGTGAAGGGTTTTACGGGCGCGCTTAACAGCGAGTTACATTCGAGATTATAATGTGTTAATAGTTAGAATAACTGAAGCGTGGAAAAGCTGCAATGTATACTAGATGGATTCTATAAATAGGCAAGTTAATATCGTACTTATAATATTATATTCATCCACGAATGTTATAATTAGATATTTTACAAATTTGCATTTCGAAGAAATGCAGTCTCGACAGAGTTTTTTTTGGTTTTATTCGGTTTTATTAAATATTGCAAGGAAAACTCTATCTTAGATGTTTTGGACATTGTATACATTCTGTAAGCACATTCTTATATTTCAATCCACGTGTGAAAAAGTGTCTTATATGGCACGTCGTCGTCAAGGCGTGAAAGAAAATTTGGAACTCCCTCTGATTCCTTCTTTGATTAGATAAGGAGAAATTATATCTTCTGCTCCATTTACAAATTTATTCGTAATAATTGATGAACTTGTCTAAGAAAGTTTGGATAATAAAACGGAACCCAAGCTCGATATAGACATTTCACTCGATTAGCCGCTAATTTATCAGCGAGTAAATATCCCTGCATTTTCGCTCCACCTTATTAATTTCTATTGTAAACATCTTCTTAAAAGGATTTCCTGCAAAATTCTCTGGAATTTTAATTCGAAACAGGAATCCGATTCCACGTTGCAGGCGCTCAAGCAGAATCTTCAAATTTCCGTCTTCGAAATGATACTTCCAACCAGTTAACCACACTTTCACGCGAATTACTATGTACTTAGTATCGTTGCTTAACGTCATTAGCCATATTTCATTACCGACTAATTACCTCAACGCACAACCGACGCTAATCCTTCGTTTCATCTATGTACCACCATCGTTGCTAGAAAATGAAATGCGTTCGCTTTATGACACAGCGAAGCGTCCTGTATTTTTACTTCGCTATTCAGCAAATCTTCTCAGAGCAGGTCGGCCTGTAGCCCATATGCGCCACTTATTGTTAGTGAAAATTCGTTTGTTAGAGATCGGTCGTTGTTCGTTTCCTCTGTAGCAAAGTATCACAAAGTCGTATCTCAAAGGGTCTTTTGGAATCTATATATTCGGTATCGAGTCCAATGGTTCTCGATACTTTGTAACGCCGAGTCTTGACCTGGCGAGATCACTTTGTTGCCAAGCTGCCGCACCTTCGACCGACGACCAACTCCTTTTGCCTCTGCTCAATGATATATCGCGTTATTGACTGAGAGTCGGTTGTCTTTAGGAATAAGCTAGTCGTTACTTATCGTCTCTAGTTTACTTGTTCATCTCTGGTCCTTATCAATCGTTTCAAACTTGAATATCGGAGCTGAAGATAAGTAGCACGGAACTCATATTTCATTAAAGATTATTTGCCACAGTAGTGGATGGTCCTTCGAGTTAGTTAGTTCTACTAGTCGGCACATCACGTGCGAACGCCAGCCAACCCTGACCCAACCCAACGATCAATAAACGACGAATAAACAATCGTTAACGCGATTGGATTTATAATGCAAACGTTGAACACATCAAAGCAATTTTGAGGAATGTACAAAGTAAAATTTTTACAGTGTAATTGAACATCTGAGTCTGAAGATTACTTGATAAACGTAAATTCTTTATGCATAGAAAATCAGCGTTGCTGCAACCTAGATGTATGAACTGCTATGTATGCACACACAACAGATACAGTGATATCGATGCGGAAACTTTTGAATACGGAATAATTCGTATAGGGTACGTTTTATTTTCGGATCTAATCCGTCCATTTTAATTTTCGTCATCTACACTGACCTGCTCTCAATATCGCCGCAAACTCAAGATACTAGAGCAGAATGCTTGAAATTGAAGAAGAGTTACCCAAGGCCTATCAATTCTTCAACCATACCTTTCTTCTTCAATTTACATAAATCGACACAATAATTCTATCTCGGTAGACTCCAATTTCTCTCAACCTAATCTACCAGTCTTTTAAAAATACACAAACTGACACAGTACCGAATTAACCTGTAGATGGTTACAGGACACCAACCGTTCACGGAAACCTCATTTTCCAACCACGACCTATGTCCGCAACCTACGGCAATTCATTATTCGCCAGTCCTATCTTATTTTCAGAAATTGGCACGAGGATAATCTGCTTTCCAGAATAAGTAACGCGTCTCGCAACTCGGCGACGCATCAGAAAGCAACGACCGCGTCGCATTGCGAAAGTGGTACACGCGCTCGGATTTCTGGTACACGCGCCGACTATCTCTCATGCGTGTACACGAGCGACGATTACGTACGATGAGCTCGCATGAAACGTACGATGTATCCGCGTACGTGTATGTACTGCTACTGTTACTCCGCGCAAGAATATCACCGTACATAATCTAACCGTGCAGTCCGTGCACTATAGTAAGCGAATGGTATAACATATAACTTAGACCAGGCAATATGTAGTGGATTCTCTCGCGTGCGATGATGCGGCCCCGTCCAGCCACTCCACGTGTACGTACTCGTTCTGGCTAGCTTCACCGTGGGGCGTTTTCATGGAATCCAATTTTCCAAGATTCTCGTCGCCTTAACAGGGAGAGAGAGTTTCCCTCGCCCTCTTTTTCCCCTCTCTTTCTTGCTATTATCTCTTAAGCGTGCTTGTCGCATAATGGTCTCCCTGGCCGGGTTAGAACACGGCCGCTTAGTAAACACGCCCATTTCGGAGTCGTAAATTGTCGACACAAAACTGGGAGGAGACGTCCGAAAGATCCAGCCGAAATATTGCGGATATCCTTCTTCGTGCGAGCGTTGTCTCTGTCTTTCTTACTTTTTTTTACGTTAAGTCGTGTCATTCTCCGTGTCCCTCTTTCGCACTGTCTTCTCCTTCTATGTTGAGCTTTGTGCCTGTCTTTCTCGTATCTTTGCAACGTCGCTTCGTGTCTTTTCATCTCTTTTCCACTCTCCCAAGTTTTCCACGATTCCGAGAATCGTTTGAAGACGCTGGTTATACGTATGACGGAAGAGGCGATACCGAGACTAAGAATTTGTAAGTTTCGTGTAACGACTGGATTTCGATTTCGATGGTTTTAAAGGGAACGTCACGCCCGCCTTGCGGAAAAGTTGAAACGCTTGTTCTTTGAAGCGTCGGTTCAAGTTGGAATGGCGAGAACAACGATTTTCAACGGCCCTTCGCAAGTTTCGAGTTCGCGGTCGTATTGTACTGTTCCTTGAGAGAAGTTCACGTGCAAATGGCAAGGTATTAATTGTTTTATGCCAGGAATTATTTGAATGCGGTATTCCGGTCTATAGCGCGAATTATTCAAACAAAAGGTGTTTAGATGATATGAGGATTCAGTACATTGACGAATAAGCTAACTGCGAATTTTCGATATTTTAACGTAGAGAAGATTACAGGACTAAAATAAAAATAACTTCAATTAGAAATGAGATTTTTAGTAAAATGAGATTAAAATTTTTTTATGAAGAATTAACATCGTCGTTAATAAGAAGACAATTGGCAGTGCGGAATATTAATAAATTCTGTAAAATCTACGCTTTATGTCCCCATATGTACTTTTCAGAAACCATACGGGATAAAATTACGTAATTAATTAATTAGTTAAAATTATCCCATCTTTTCCCCATATTAATCCTCGAATTATTCAGACATCATGATAATTAATATAATATTATTCTGATCCATTATTCTAATCAAATTGTTTCCTCCATCTGCATTCTATTAATCAAGGGAATCACAGTAGGTTACTATATTCATCATAAATACAATGCAAGTATCTACATTTCTTTGCAACGTACAACACGCAAACCATTCTTTTGCCCCAAATTAACCAAACCGGAGCAATCGACCTGTACTTAAGCACATTTATCGCGTTTAATCCAATTTTTTCTAGCGCGTATCAATTGCGAAACGAAAACACAATTTTCCATCCTATTGATAGTTCGGATGTCGCGCGGTCGGCTTTCACGACCGAATATATTCGACGCATACGCTCTTTCCATATCCGATCCGACGAAACGTCGAAAGTTAGCGAAAAAGATTCGTCGGATCCCCGGACCTTCCATTTTTGTTTGCTCTCTCTATCAGCCTATTTTCCAGCCGCGCTTCACTCCCACGCTTATCTTCGACCTCGAATAATTCGAGTTATTCGTGAAGTCCGTGTGTAAAGTTTTACCTCGACTCAGCGCGTTCCCTGCACTACGTCATCGTCTAATCTACACGCGAATGCGATCGAACGATCGATAAATTCGCTTTCCAGGCAGTTCGTGACTTTTAATTCGTTTACGGGTATCGATAGCCATTGATTATGAGAAGCGATTGCAAAAGACTGACAAGCTTTCTTTCTTTTTTTTTTTTTTTTTGATGTCGTCGATAACAAAACTGTAATGTTAACGAATTAATTATAACATTATAATTAGTGGCAATCTAATCTATTTTAATTTTTACCGCGTATGGAATTATAGAGGCATTAATTATAAAATTCGATGCACATATTAATTATTAAAGGCTTCTTTCGTTTGGTTCATGACACCGGCGGAACAATTGTAAGCTTAATGAATCAATTTTAATATTATAATTGGAACAGATTTAATCTGTTTTAATTTCCGACGACTACATGTCAAGTATATATAGAATTATTAATTATAGAATCCGATAGAAACGTTAATTACGTTTCTAGAAAAATACTTCAGTTATCGGGTTGATGTAACGTTACTTAACAACTTTACGATACTGACAGTACGTCTGCTATTTTTGAGAAATTGGAATTTCCTACATCGCATAAATTGCATTATAAAATTTACAATTCTGATCACGTCCACGACTTAATTAGCATTTTAAAGCGGTCGACGGTTCCGCT
This sequence comes from Bombus huntii, assembly GCF_024542735.1. Taxonomy (NCBI): domain Eukaryota; kingdom Metazoa; phylum Arthropoda; class Insecta; order Hymenoptera; family Apidae; genus Bombus; species Bombus huntii. The sequence continues at coordinate 16,187,179 of NC_066239.1, forward strand.
CAATAGCAAACGACGTGTCATAAGCTTCGACTCCGGATTAGAATTCGACAATAGATGACCGGATGAGGTCGCTAACGAGGCGTTACGCTAATAAAATACGCACTTGCGAAAAGCCCACGACATTTCGATCGTCGCATGATTGGACAGACGTAGATTCCCTGACTGATTTCCCTAGACTGACAGAATATATTCCTTAAAACCAAGCACCAGACGCTTCGAGAGCAAACACTTAGGTCCACGATTACGTGTCTCGCTACACAAACTTCATACTTAGAACATACTACTTTTACTTCATACAAAACTTACGTTCATCAGACTTGCATCCATACTTCGTAAGTCAGATCATCATACAATCATAGTCATGTAAGACATGCTACAAGGCACGCTACAGATCACAATCGTATTGGAAGTCTTCAAATAAACATACAAATCGCAATCACACTAGAACTTTAATCTTCCTCCATCTTGAGCGTTGATATCGTCCAAGGTTTGCGACACCAACAACCGAACAGTTACAATTTAACTGATCGACTTTATTATTCCGTTATTCCTTCTTCATTTATCGTTCCACGAAGATTTCCAAAGAAAAGTATCAATGGAAAAGATACAGTGCGATTTGATCGTATTTTTACGTTTCTATTTCTCTGCGCCTGAAGCTTCTTACGGGGGAATCGAAACGAAATATCGTAATTTCTAGTTCGCATCTCGTCTTGCAACGGAATAATTTCGTTAGGAGATAAGCGTTTCTGCGATGTTCCTCGTCTCGATCGCATCGAAGGAAAACATCGTGAAGATGGCTGGAATGCCAGTCTGGAAATTAGAACGTGCAATGAAGTTTGACGAGCACGTCCAAATGCAATTACAATCCTTCCTTATGTGCAACGAGCTGTGCAACTTTATCTAGAAATTAATGAATCTTCCGTTGTAAGAAAGGAGAAATCGAGTTACCGTATCAACTGCTTTCTTGTAACTGATAAGCTTGTGAATGTGTACTGCTTCGAACTTTGCAAGTGCAAACATACGTGGGAAGGAAATGATCAAAGAATGTGTTTGACAAATGGAAGCTTCGAATCAAAAGAATAAACTGTGTTCTCGTCTCGTCAATTCATTTTTCTTGTCAGAGTAATCGACTAATATTCAATAAATTTTCCTTTCTATACTTTACACCGTGTATATAAGAATAGAGTGTAAAAAAAGTGGAAATGGAAGAAAAAGAAATGACGATACGTACCATAATTAAAACAGCCGTCAGTTGAATTTTCAAACTTTCTAATAAACTTCGTCGAGAGTAAAGAGTTACCATTAAAGAATACCAAAATCAAATGCACAAAACGAAGCACGAATGGTTTGATATATATTTTGGAATAAAAGTAGTCGTACAGTGAATAAAATTTGTCGATCCCCTAATCACAAAAAATTAGTGAGCATTTTGAACTTATTATTGGTAACAGTGCAAATTTATCTGAAAATTTCTCCACACACTGATCAAGAATAAAAGGGAATAACCCATATAGTCATAGCAAATATTATTTGAACGTATGAACACGATAAATGATATTCAATCCTCGTGTACACGTCATACACGACAATCGAAGACACGATATATCTACTCGTTGGTGTGTTCATTAAATCATCTATATCGCTGCGTTTGCTCGGAATAATCGCTTTTTCGAATCGGTTGTTAGCTCAGACATCTTCATTGATTGGAAATTTCGACAGCTCGATAGACTGATGATAGCCTCGAGTATCCTGTACGTCCAGTATATCGTATGTTATATCGCAAACTTGAATCGCGGGCACCAAATTCAGGCGTTTATTGAGTGTTTCGCAAATATCAAAGTACGAACTATAATCGGTGATAATAGGATTCGACTTCTGTGTAGTTTAAAAAATAATTCTATTAAATGTTCTAATAAATCTTGGTCGTAGTTGGAAATTGCACGATGACGAGACTTTGGAGATTAGTTTCTTACAAGAGATGAATATCAACAAAACTATGGTGTATGGTCATCGAAAATTGAAAGGATAATTCGAATCTGTCATGGATTATCCTAGGTTGCATCCAAGATGAATAGAAATCGGCGATAGAAAAATGGGCGGAAAATGTAACTACAGAAGGTAAAATGTGATGTTAAAGAATTTCACGTAGAAAAGAAATCGTAGACTTCGTAATAAAGTAACAAGTGTAGAAACTAACGTGTTTTTTTTATCACAGAAATCAACAGAGATTACAGTGAATTCTCTGCTTTGGATATTTTTCTTTACATTTACGTGTATCGCGTGTATTCTAATCATCTGAAAAACTGCAGTTCCTTTATTTCATAATTTCACTGTTCTCTCCAATTCCTCTTATTTGCGTTATTAACTGTGTTGACAAATTCACTATACTCTGTGATAAATACAAAGGGATTATATATCCCGTTAATCGATACAACAGCGAACTAGAGTAGCAGCAAATGGACTCATTTATTATCTGGCAAAATCATAAGATTTATCTCTGATTGAAGTTGCATTTAACGCGACATAAAAGGGCACCGGGATATACGGGACCGCAATTAATTTTGTCCCTTAATGGCGTCGCAGCTAATCTCCATCGTATTTTCTAATTCCATAATCGATACGCAATAAAGCGTTGCTGTTTGCGCATAGATGCAACAGTGATTACTGAACCAGTAACGCCTGCAAAGCTGCGGCGTAAAGCTCGGATTATTTCGTGGGCTGGATATCTCTTCGCGCAAAAGTTGCATCGATTAAAAGATTAATAGAGGAAAGGGGGAGATTAAAACGGCCGGCCGTGTCTATTTTCCGCGTTGGGCACGACGCTTTGAAATCCGAACGTTGTTATTGAATTTTTTATTCCGTCGTTAAGGGATGTATACATATTAGTTTTAATCTCGTTTCCATCATCTAACAAGGAGATATCGACGATGGGAATATAATATCGTTAAGACGAAAACGAAGATGTGAACGTCAACGACATCGCGAAATCCCTCCGAATGACAGGCGAAGAAAGGATGATACGCAGCTACACACTTATTTACGTTTGTTTCTCGTCCTTTGTTCGTTTCATACGTTTCATTGAAATGACATAAACTGCAAACACAGAGGGAATTGCACTCTTCTTTACGCGAAAGCTCGAATATCAAATTGCAAAGGGAAATTGTCTGTTTTCAACGTTATATGGTAACGAAGAAAAGAGCTACTATACGAGCCTTAGTATCCTCAAGCCTTACAGCCTCTATACCCTAGAATTCGTTGTTTGTTCACTCTACAAATTATTTGAAATAAAATTCAGCTCAAACGAAGTTTAACTGCATCGTGGATAATTATTGATTAATTATTGATAGTCGGAAATAAGATTTACAATGCTTTCTTGTGTTTATCGAAAAAATCAAAATAATCGATGAAATAATAATACTAGAGAACAATCGATAAACCTAGAAAAATATACGCAACAGAAATTCTCATTAACTTGTAATAAAATGTATCAAAAATAAAAAGACAGTGTTGCTTACTTATCCTCCTCCATAAAGCCCAAATTAGATATGCAATAATACCAAAATAAAATTCAATATTATAATAACCCATTGAAGTGAAGAGCAGAGTAGCCAGGAAGTTAAAGGACTCTCGATGCTATATCATTAATGATTAACACCAAGAACAGGAACCAACGAAGAAGATTTGAAGTGCTTTATTAGGGATCAACGGCCCTAAGGGAACGACGCGACGTCGTCTCGAGGACGGTTTCCCATTTCGATCGATACTACTTCCAGCTTTCGGTCGAGCAATTTGACGATATTATCGCGGATTGTTCTCAATACGTGCCGGACGGATGCAATGGAATTGTCGTTAAACCACCGGAGGCCTATTCCACAGCCCACACGAGCGTTAACTTTGTGGATTACGGTTCTGGGGCAACGAGAACCGTCCCGACACTCTGCTATTTCCGACTTCTCGTGCATGCATCAGCGAGCCAAATGGACGACCATATCGATTTTTACGATCGTCTGGCTTGCCGCACACGTTTTCACGACGATCGAGGAAATCGCCTCATCTCACCGCGAAAAGAGGTGTATTTCGTTCGAGTTTCGTGCCACCGAACACGTCTTCAAAGAGAAAACAATTTCGTTTCGGCTCTCTTTCCTTAGCGTTGAACCAAGTTTTTAAGTCACGTGTCGCGTTATGGATAATTTACGATGGATAGTTACGGTGTTGTTAGCCGTCAGCCGTATTGCGGTTATTACGCTCTGTCAAAATGGACGATGTGAGACGTTAACGCGACGACCGTAATGTTTGCTTGTTAATCACAGGTGATAAATTTTCCTTGAACAGTGTGACATTTTGGTGTGGACGTAGTACAATGAAAGCCACTGCTGCATCATTATTGAGAAACACTAGTAACGTACTATTCTGTCGTAAATAACGAACACGATGATGTGTTCTATCGATGTATTATATGTATATAGCATGCATGTACAATATTTAGTATCTGTAAAGTGGTGCAAGTTGATATGAACATGGCGATTGGTGTTACGCTTATCGCAATACTGGATATTCGTTCTCCCTTTTAATTAGAATTGTTTAAAATCGAGAAACATAACGCTATTCGCGTTATGAAAAGATCCTAACATCAACAACCATAGTTATAAAAAATATTACAATATTTCAATATCGATCTTCAGATGATGAAATCCAAATGTAATCGTCAAGGATTCAAACGTGGCGCTATTTACAAATTGCAACTATAATAATAACAAAACTATTTATTCGTGAGTTTTCAAATCAGGAAGCATAAGGATGTCTATCTAAAAAAAGAAAAGGAAAGAGGGATCGATCAATGATTAGAAAATATCCAAAGAAGCGTAAACGATTAAAATGCAACAGAAATTGAAGAGAAACACTCACAGCGTGAAAAAGATTCCCATTATTCGGGGAATTCCTCTTTCCTCGTTGAAATTACTACAAACTACTCATTTCTGCTCTCCCCCCAAAGCCATCCACAATTTTCTGCTCTATACAAATTCATCTCTATCAACAGCCACGTAACTCGAACGTTAATTTCAAGCTCGTACAAGCGTCAAAACGGAACCGGCAGCAGGAAGGTAGCGTGGATAATCATTCTCTCTCGGCGTGCTCTTCAATTATACGCGCGCGGTCGCAGATTCGACGACTGTCCTCGCATCGACGAGCAATGGCAGCGTTTCATCTGCGTGAAACCAGTAAATCGCGTGGCCGAAACTTTTGACAAGCGGCTAGATCGCGGTGTCAGTTTATTCCCAACACGCTCCCCGGAGAAACGGACGTTAACTCGTTACACGGTTTTGCTCTAGAACGAACAACAACGGATCCAGTGATGTGGAAGGGTGCGCATGACAATCGCTGCTTCTGTCGTTCTTGCGTCGGCCACAGAACGCGGCACGTGTGCGCTTCGTCGCAATCACTTGCAACCACCGTCCACGAGTTAGAACAATGAGCTATATCCCATTCTCGGATAGCGCGAAAAACCGACGCACCGAACAGCGTCTACTGCTTGCGTCTGATTTGCTCGGGGACCCACTGATTTTCTTGCTGTTGCACGCTTTGATAAGCCACGGAGTAGAGAATTGTGTTAGGATGTGGGTCGAATGGTCTGATTTGGAAAATGTAGCGTTTGATACTGTCGGCTTCGAAGGAAAATCGATTTATCGTTCTTGGATGGATTTACCGCTCTTAGACATAGGAGACGCTGAAGAGATAAATAGAATGCAGTGTTATTATTCGTGGTAGAAATTTTTAGGTTGTAGCTACAGTGGATGCACGTTCCCACGAATGAAACGAATGAAAATCAAAGTTCGTATACTTGGAAGAATTTGTATGATGAATAATCTATTTGATTACTCTGATCCATTCATTCTAATCGTAGTCTTATTCGCGACAAAAGCTTAGAAGTAAAGTACACGTTTACTAATCGGTCAGAAAAGACAACCAATTTTCCAGTCGCATATAAAATATCGTAATTGTTCTGCTAGTCATTGTTGGAAAATGAGCCAAAAGAATGTAAAAATCGACGCGACGAGACGCATTGATCTTACTTACGTCTGATTTACTCGAGAATTTGCTCGTTTTATTGATATAACGAGCTTTGTATAAATTAAATAATATTTGCAATGTTTAATATACCACGTTTAGATTAGGTAGTTATGAAATGGATTATGTATTATAAGCTGACACGATATTAAGGATTTAATTAGGACTTAATTCGTAGCTTCATGTAGAATAAACAATCCTAAAGCGTTATATTCTGATGAAAATGATCGTTTTAATTTTACATTGTTTTAATTTCCAGCAATAGTAGCTGTATAAATCGAAGTTGCAGGGATAAGCTTTCCAATCCTACTTCAACTCACTCAAGCACCATAAACACGTAAATCGTGGTTTTGCGGGCGAATTCGGTAACAAATCCTCGGACGTTACAACATTGCAAGGAAGTAGCCGAAAATCAATAGCGTGGACGAGAATACGATCCTTTAGCTACGAATTCGGCCAATTTTTGGCATTGTAGCCAATAGTTTGAGCAACTCGTCGCCCAATTAACGTTACATATTTCTTAATAAAAACGCGAAGCGACGATTACACTCTTTGTCAATTTTTTATTCCATGAACCATACTACGATCGTACATAAATTTAACCCACAAAGGGCAAACGCAATTACCGCGAATTTATGTGAACGAAGAAATATTCTTTTTGTTACAGATCGTAGTTGCGACTCGTTGTTAACCCAGTTCGCTACGATCGAACAAAATTCGAAAAATGATTAGCCGTAGTATGGAACCTTTAAATACAGTTTTCGATCGAATTAATTTCTACAATGTAATAAAATATCCCGATGAACTACTTCAGACTTCTTTCCGGAGGAGAACCTCCTACCAGGAGAGAGCAGGATAAAAAGAATCAATTTTTAAAATGCAATTCTACGACCGTCATTTCTCAGACCATCAAGCATACCTCGTAACGCTCCATTCCACATACACTAAGAGGTATCGTGACACGAGGGCCGAGCGAAGAAGAAACGAATCACGCGATGGGATCGGCTAACCGCGAGCCGTGAGTGAGCGATCGATGGCACTAGCTCGAACGGCGAAAAAGAAAAAGCATCTTCGGGCATGCAAATGGTGACGAAGAAGAAAAACGAGGAAAAAGAACGAGAGAGAGAGAGAGAGAGAGAGAGAGGGAAGGAGATAGTATAAGAAGGTCGATAGGAGCTGGGTTCGAAGCGGTTTCGAGCTACTTCGCGACCGATGAATATGCACGAGGACCGATTTAGAAGATTAACTGTTCGACGAAAGATAAGTAGAACAACGACGATCCAATACGGTGGAAATAAAGTTAAAAGTGGAAAAAGAAATGGAAGGAAAAAGGAGAAGGAGAACGGAGAATGAAGGTGGAAAGATGGAGAACGTCGGAGAGATCAACGCGAGCAACGAGTTTGTACTCGCGGCCTGCTTTAACGGAGAACGCGTTGAAAACTGGCCGCGGAAACAAAAACCGAGCAGATGAGTCGAAAGTGGAGCAGCTTTTTTTCGTTTAGCCACCCTAAAAGGCAACTTTAACACCTTTGGATGGTTTTTCAAGCGGACGTCAAGGCAGGATCGCCCCCGGCTTCCATTAGCAGAGCCGCGTTATTCCCTGGATTTCGAACACCTTCGATTTTGCGCGCCATTTGCATACCGCGTTTCGGCTTTTCTTTCCCTCCATCGCGCACGGTGCTCTATTTCAGCGAGACCTTAATACCGTTTGTAAATGCACTATGTGTAGAGGTTGAAAGAGGGATTAAAGGTGGTTAAACAATGAAAACAGGTTACGTGGCTGTATAGGGCTGTATATCATCTATATTTTAGCCTTATAACGTGTGTACTTGTAATTTAGATATTTACAATTAGATAAGGTTGTTTTCTACCTATGAATTTTATGAAATATTTTGATCGCGAATGAATTTAATTTGTGCTCTGTGATCCATAGGAATATCAGTAGTGGAATATACAGGCTGACGCTGGTATATTTGTACAATCAATGTCGACTCACGCTTTATCTCTTCCTGTTTGCAATATCTCCACGTCAAGTGCAGGCGATCTGTATTTATATAAAATCATGTGGCAGAGAGAATTTCATTTAGTCAATCACCGTTCAGAATAACTATCTCTGGTTCAAGTATCTCATAGGCCATTTCGATACTCTCGATTTTAGCAATTTCTGGTTTTCAGGCTTTGTTAAAAGCGAGACGATGACTGTATTGTACAAAATAAAGATACGGAAACAATTAGATCGATATACATATGGTTTCTATGGGCATTGCTCGGCGATTTTAAAAGCTAAAATAGGAAAGAATTTTGATAGAAAGGGTAGGATTATATTTATGTGACGAATTATAGGATTATATTTATGTAAGAAATTTCTGTTTGAAAGCAGTTTCAACAATATGCTGCTGTGTTATATCTTATCTAACATTTATACATAAATCATTCTTACCTTTTCGATGATACAATATCCCAGCGCAATATCGAAATACACCCGATAGGTATCTTACAAAGTGTTAAGAAAAAAATCGTATAGTGAAAATATGTTTACTTTACGTGAATGTTGAATCAAGATTGTGTTCCCATTTTTCCTTTTTATTATTATTATTTTTTTTTTTCGTGCATTCAGAATATGCAGGTTGATTCATAAAGTGCGATCGTAACTTTAAGGTTAAATTCAGCATACAGAAATAACAAAAAAGATTTCACACAAAATATTTGCGTTATCTGACCTCGTTCCCTGGTTACAGCCATTTTTAGTGTTTCAGTAACTCACGTTTCAAAGCATGCTCGTACAACCGATTCTGACTAGAAATATTTACGGCCTCGTTTTTACGTGTCCGCTCTTTCCGATCGCCAACGTTTATTTCGTGTTCTATAAATAATTCCAATTTCAAAATATAGGTCGCTCTTAATAAAACCATTCAACAAGATAAAGAGAAAACGAATACCAGTACGAATTCGAGAGATTTTAATCCAAAAGTAACATCAGTCAAATCAACACGTTTACGTTAAATCAATCTGTGCATTGCTGCTTCTATACGTCGAAAATGCGCGAGTCTCGATTCTTATCGATTTAACTTTCAAAATCGAATGCGTCATTTATCAAACGATTCGTAACCTTTTACAAATTGCATCGTGATACGAAAATAACGCGTCAAACGATCCCTATAAATGAACGCAAGCCGCGATAAGTTTCGACGTTTTGCATGATCGGCAAGGAGGACAAATAACGTGAAACGAGCGATTCTACGTTGCGGAACAATCATGCAGTTGAATGTCCAAGTCACAACAACGGGGTTTATCAATAATTTGACGCGTATCGGTTGACCGAAACTGGAAAATCATCCTGTTATACGCTGCAATGCACAACAACGAATGTATTTTCAAATAATTAGCATATACGAAACTTGGATTCACCGATAATAGTTGATTCATCAAATTGATTGTAATTTTGTCAGAGAACATATCTAATTGCCCAAAAACAAGTACAATGCTTCATTTAATCTAAAGTTGCATATTCTATGATTATCTATTCGTAACAAAACCGATACGTTTTAATGTTTATTTATAGTTATCGAATATCCTATATACGTATACTTTCTTTTCATTCGTGTCTCGCATAACATATTTTTAAATTATCGCAGTTGTATCACAACTGTGTAATTATTAGTCGAAAGTTCTACAAGACGATTGACGCACTTTCGTTCACGTGCCATTTCTAAGCAGCGTCTTTTTCATGTTCTGTTCACAGGTAAATGGTGTCTGTGATTATACACGTATA